>NC_064810.1:91450465-91519115 GCF_023721935.1 Panthera uncia
AAAGGATGATGCATTCCGCTAAACACTGGATCTCAAAATATGCACTTTCCTCATGGTCATTCCTTCCTTCATTCATTTAAGGAATGTTGTAGCATCCTTCCTAAATGCTTGGCACAGTGTCAGTCCTTGGGGATCAGTGGTGAACAAGACACTCTCCAGGGCTCTTAAAGAGCTTATATTCCTGTGAGGGAAGTGGAAAAATTGGTGATATTGATCTAGTTATAAAAATAACTAACACTGGGGCGCCTGGGTGGTGCAGTCAGTTAAGTGTTGGACTCTTGATCTTGCCTCAGGTCATACTCTCACCATTCATAAGGTCAAGCCTTGCATTGGGCTGATGGTACAGAGCCTGCTTGGGATTCTGTCTCTCCTTCTCTTTGTCCCTTCCCCACTTGTGTGTGTGCGTTCTCTCTCTCTCAAAATAAATAAATATACACAAAAAATTAATAAGGCATAAAAATAAAAAATAACTAACAGTGTTTGTAATAATCCATGGTTTACCAAAGCATTTTTTTTTTTTTTTTTACAGATGTTATCTTATTGAGTCCTCTCTCAACTTGGGAGTCATTTTTATTGTCCTGATTCTACAGGTGAGTAACTGAGATGCTGATGGTTAGTAAGTAATTATTGGTGGAGAAGGTTGTCCCAAACTGTAGGACATACGCCTCTCAGCCGGGCATTGCTCTGCAATTGCCATCTTTGAAACCCGAATACACCCGGAAGGGCAAAATACCAAGTCCTTAATGCCAAAATACAAACCAGCTTTAACTGACAGGAACAGAGGCCTTGAGAAATCATAGAAAAGAGAGGAGGTACATAGTGAAAGTTGGTCTGGAGAGGAGGAGAACAGTATAAAAACAGAAGATGAGGGTCACCCACAGACAACATCACTACTTCACAAGTCCACTTAGGTCCGGCCCTGCTCCATGACTGCTATCTGCAGGATTCATTTCTAGGCTTGAGTCTCTAGCCAGGCCAATTATAATCAAGCCTGGATTATTTGTTCCAGCTTTGCTGAAAGGGAGTGGAATACCAAGTTAATGTGATAGACAGTGTTTTCTTTGTCCTCACGGTCAGCATTTGCTTTTTCACTGGGGCCACAATGAGTTTGTGCCCCAAACAGCACAGGAGGCTCTATGTAGCCAAATTAAAATGTCCCATCAGCAGTCCCAACATCATGTTTTTCCTCTGTCTCCAAGTTGGCATGACCTAACTGGGAGAGTGGAGTAAACAAGAGGGAACACTTTGCTGACCGTTGATGGAGACATGCCCGTTCCTTCCTGGGCTTCCCTGCCAACTTGGCACACCAGTGATCCAGGGAAGATCCAGGATGTCTCAAATACAAAGCACATTACAGAGGAATGTGGATTGTATAAAGAATTAATACCATGGCCTGGTTTGACTCTCCGACTAAAGTTGCAGATAAATTTTAGTGATTTAGAATTTTTTTTTTTTTTACATTTATTTATTTTTGAGAAACAGAGTGAGACAAAGCATGAGTGCAGGAGGGGCAGAAAGAGAAGGAGACACAGAATCTGAAGCAGGCTCCAGGCTCTGAGCAGGCAGTCAGCACAGAGCCTGATGCGGGGCTCGAGCCCACAAACTGTGAGATCATGACTTGAGCCGAAGTCAGACACTCAACAGACTGAGCCACCCAGGTGCTCCCGTTTTAGTTATTTTAAAACAAAACTGAACATACCTTTAAAAAGACTACATTCATACTACTCTGATTTATCTTCCATCTACAAACTATTTCCTATGTAACCTAAAGTACTAAATGCAGATTAATTATTTTGGGGGGTGCTGGGGTGGCTCAGTCAGTTGAACATCCAACTCTTGATTTCAGTTTAGCTCATGACCTCACGGTGTGGGATTTAGTGAGTCCCGAGTAGGGCTCTGCTCTGAATGTGGAGCCTGCTTAAGATTCTCTCTCTCTCCCTTTGCCCCTCCCCTGCTCATTCACTCCCTCTCTCTCTCTCTCTCAAAAAGAAGAAGAAGAAGAAGAAGAAGAAGAAGAAGAAGAAAAATTATTTTTTGGAGCAATGCTATATAAATCCTGAGGGAAGCAGTAATGATAATAGATATGATGTATTAAATGCTTATGTATGTGACAATCACATCATAAATATTATCCCCTAATTATGTGCAATATATTGTGCTTTATGGGTGAGGAAATTGAGAAGTTAATTAGCTTGTCCAAGATCACATAGCTAAAAAGTTGCTGAGATGGTGGGGATTTGAATTCAGACCCATTTAACTCCAAAGTCTGAGCTCTGTCATCACATGACTCTACACCGGAGGAAGTGAGTCTTCGGACTCTAAGCTCCAACTTTAAGAGCTGCATTGACTGTTTTGGGCAGTGGGGAAAATACTGTTAAAACAACTTGTGATGGTAATTATATGTGTCAACTTGACTGGGTCACAAAGTACCAGGATATTTATTCTGGTCACACATTATTCTGAGGCATGCCTTGAGGCTGTTTTGGGTGAAATTAACATTTGAATTAGTAGCCTGAGTAAAGCAGGTCGCTTTTTCCAAGGTAAACTTCACTCAATCAATTGAAGACCAAAGTAGAACAAAAAGTCTGCCCCTTCTGTTAATAAGAAGAAACTCCCCTCATCCTGAACTGACTTCAAGCTGAGATGTTTATCTTTTCTGCCTTTGAAAAAAAAAATTTTTTTTAACGTTTATTTATTTTTGAGACAGAGAGAGACAGAGCATGAACGGGGGAGGGTCAGAGAGAGGGAGACACAGAATCTGAAACAGGCTCCAGGCTCTGAGCTGTCAGCACAGAGCCCGACGCGGGGCTCGAACTCACAGACCGCAAGATCATGACTCAAGCCGAAGTCGGCCACTTAACCGACTGAGCCACCCAGACGCCCCTCTGCCTTTGAACTTGGACCAAAACCCCCACTGGTTCTCCCAAGTCCCAGCTTGCTGACTGCAAATGTTGGGGGTCCTCAGCCTCCCAAACATGTGAACTGTGAGCCAATTTCTTAAAATGAATCCATCTATCCATCTATGTATCTCCTATTGGTTTGTTTCTCTAGAGAACTCAGATCAGTGCGCAATTCTTCCCAGCAAGTTTTCTGAGATCAATCAGCCAGCTGTTATTTGTTTCACCTGGTCCATCTCCAAACCTCTGATACACTCATTTCTGATAATATTCTGGAAATTCCCACTATACTTTCTTGTTGGCAAAATTCACACCCACTTACTGTTGGTGTTACTGAGAATTTCTGGAGATAAAAAGTGGCTCATGGAATGCCTGGGTGGCTCAGTCAGTTAAGTGTCTGACTCTTGGTTTCGGCTCAGGTCATGATGTCACGGTTGGTGAGTTTGAGCCCCACATTGGGCTCTGCACTGTCAACTGTGGAACCTGCTTGTGATTCTCTGTCTCCCTCTCTCTGCCCCTCCCCCACTCTCTCTCTAGCTCTCTCTCAAAATATATAAATAAACATTTAAAAAATGTTTAAACATAAAATTTATTTATTATTTATTTTTTATTTTTTTAAGTAGGCTTCACGCCCAGCACAGAGAGCCCTGTGTGGGGTTTGAACACATGATCCTGAGATCAAGACTTGGACACTCAACTGAGTGGGCCACCCAGGCACCCCAAAATTTCTTTTTTTTTTAATTTTAATTTTTTTTTAGAGAGAGAAAGAGAGCACAAGTGGGGGAGGGGGCAAAGAGAAAGAGAATCTTTTTCTTTTGTTAATTTTTTAATGTTTATTTTTATTTTTTTTTTTTTAATTTTTTTTTTTCAACATTTTTTATTTATTTTTGGGACAGAGAGAGACAGAGCATGAACGGGGGAGGGGCAGAGAGAGAGGGAGACACAGAATCGGAAACAGGCTCCAGGCTCCGAGCCATCAGCCCAGAGCCTGACGCGGGGCTCGAACTCACGGACCGCGAGATCGTGACCTGGCTGAAGTCGGACGCTTAACCGACTGCGCCACCCAGGCGCCCCTAATGTTTATTTTTAAGAGAGAGAGACAGAATGCTAGCAAATTTTATTTTTTTAAAAGCACAGATTTTTTGGCTCAAAATACAAATTTATTTTTCTATTTTTACTGTGCACAGTCAGGTACGTATTCATCAACACATAAAATATACTGTACAAACTGCCTCAAGTATATCTCGAGCCACATGAAACTTAGAGGTCAGAAAGGGAGACATTACAAAATTGAAATGCATAAAAATGGAAATGAATAATTCCCCTAATTTCTAGCACCACATTTTGCATCAGATAATATAATTGACTGTGCCATATCTAAGAGGGTTTTCCTATCAGTCTCCTTATTCATACTGAGGAGTCTGTTAAACAAACCCGTTGAATATGACGTTTGCCCTGAGCAGGAGCATCCTGACCCACCCAGAGAAAGGTTGGCTGCGTATCTGCTGCTAAGGGGCTCTGACCCCAGCCCTCTCATCTTTTTGACATTCAGGGGATTTTCTATGAGTGCCCGTCTTTGTGGCCTGTAGGAGTTAATGTGCCCGCAAAGGAGAGCAAATTCATTTCCAGTTTATTAATGAGGTCAGATCCAAGGACAACTGAGCAAGAATCCTATTTTTAAAACCTCGAAAATTTTTTTCATGAATGAAATGCAAGTAGAATCTGCAAGTCCCTTGCTGGAGTCAAATATCTCAACAAAGGGCACTGTTTTTGTGTATTATGACACGTGTCCTCAAGCTTGTTTCACGAACCATATATTGAAACGTGCACCCATTTGCCTGCTACATCACTAACTCACTTATTCATCCATTCAAAGACATCTCCCTCTTTGAGCCGTTATGTTGGGCAGTATAAGAACTTTTAAGATAAATAATGGAAGTGGAGGGGGAAGACAAACACCCAAATAATTGAAATACAAAAGAATGTTAGAAATGCTGAATAAGAGGAAAAACAAAAGGTTATCAGGATTCAAAGAGGCTAAAATTAAACTGTATGAAGAGTACTGCATGAAATAAATTAGGAAATACTCCATGAAGGATGAGAATGTGATTTTATTTTTTATTTATTTTTTATTTATTTTTTAATGTTTATTCATTTTTTTGAGAGAGAGAGAGAGAGAGAGAAACAGAGCATGAGGAGGGGCAAGGCAGAGAGAGAGAGTGAGACCCAGAATCTGAAGCAGGCTCCAGGCTCTCAGCTGTCAGCACAGAGCCTGATGCAGGGCTCAAACTCATGAACTGTGAGTTCATGACCTGAGCCGAAGTCCGACACTTAACTGACTAAGCCACCCAGGTGCCCCCATTTGATTTTTACATATACCCATATAACTACCACCCAATATTCCAATGGACTACGACATAGAAATGAAAATGATGTCTTCATCCGTTCTACTGTACTGAGTTCTTCCAGTTTGAGGCTATTATTATTAAAGAAGCTATAAACATGCTTGTACCTGTTTTGCTGGTGGATGAACATAGCACTTCTGTGGGGCATATTCTCAAAAGTAGAATTGCTAGGTCATAGAGTATGCATGCGCTCGGCTTCAGTAGATGCTGTCAAGCCATATTCTAACGAGGCTACACAATTTATACTCTTATGAGCTCTTTATAAAAGTTCCAGTTGCTCCATATCTTCACCAACACATGTATTGCCAGCCTTTTTAATTTAAGCCATTTGGCACAGGTATGTTGGTATCTCACTGAGGTTTTAATTTGCATTTCCTTGATGACTAATGATGGTCAGCACCTTTGATGTGTCAATTGGTTATTTGGATACAGTCTTTGGTGAAATGCCTGTTAAACACTGGCTCATTTTTTAAAATTAGGTTTTAAATCTAGATACAAGTCCTTCATTGAGTATATGTATTATAAATGTCCCCTCCAATCTTTCATTCTGTTAGTTGTGCTTTTGATTGAATTACTGGCTTTTGATATCCCAAAAAATAAACTATTGTCTTTACTGGTAGAAACAATAAATCCAATAAGTTATCACTTTTTAGTTTTGTTTGACATTAAGCTATTGACAGTTTTTAATAAAATATAAAATTATTTTCCAGACAAAGTTAGCATTCCTAAACTCGGGCTGTGAACTGAAAAGCAAATGCTAGTCCTTTATATGACAGTAAATATGGTTTAGCCTAAATCCATTATGAGTCAACAAACAAAGAAACGAATTCTTGGTTGGAAGAGGCATCTCTTCCAACTCAGACTCATCTGTGTTTTCCTTACCCAAATTCCTTTAAGACATGGCTATACAAAGGGAAGCCTGAGTGGCTCAGTCAGTTGGGCGTCCGACTTTGGCTCAGGTCATCATCTTGTGGTTTGTGGGTTCAAGCCCTATGTCCGGCTCTGTGCTGACAGCTCAGAGCCTGGAGCCTGCTTCGGATTCTGTGTCTCCCCCTCTCTCTGCCCCTCTCATGCTCATGCTCTGTCTCTCTCTGTCTCTCAATAATAAATAAACATTAAAAAAAAAAAAAGACATGGTATACAGGAAGGAAGTTTGTCATTACATGTAAGTATTTACTGATGAACTGAATACTTATAAAATTATTCCCCTTTCACACAACCTTCCCAGTTTGGCTTGACTGACTATTCCTGATCAATCAGTTAAATTTGTTTCAGTCTGTCTGTTACTGAGGGTAAGATATTTAAACGCCTGACAATACAAAGCAACTAGATGGCAAGGCGAAGTTGCAATTCTTGCAGAAGGTATAGAATTTTATGAAATTAATGAAAATGACGTTGGAGAACTGTTCCAGTCTCATGTATAGTCACGTGTCAAGGCGCTAAGTAAAAACTAAAAAAGGAAAAGTACACAAAGAATCAAGTAAATTAACCTAAAGAAGAGAAAGTCGGTAAGGACAACCGGAAAGTCGGATAACACAATAAATGTTTCCAAAAGGTACTGGTGTAATTATCAAAGAATTTTACAAATCCTTCTAGAAGATTGATTTTTTTTTAAAGAGGTCTTTTTTTTTGTCATGCTTGTTTGTTTTGAAAGAGAAAGAGAGTGTGTGCATATGCATACACTTGCGCGCGCGCACACACACACAGAGCATGAGTGGGGGGAGGGGCAGAGAGAGAGGAGTCAGAAGATCCTACACAATGCGCACTGACAGCAGTGAGCCCAACAGGGAGCTGGAACTCAGGAACTGTGAGATCATGACCTGAGCTGAAGTCTGATGCTTAACTGACAGCCACCCAGGCGCTCCTAGAAGATTGATTTTTTAAAAAAAAACTTACTGTCACCTGGCAGGTGCTTATTTTAGGGGTGCCTGGGTGTCTCAGTTGGTGAAGCATTGGACTTCAGGTCAGGTCATGATCTCACAGATGGTGAGTTGGAGCCCCGTGTTGGGCTCTGTGCTGACAACTCAGAGCCTGGAGTCTGCTTCAGATTCTGTGTCTCCCTCTCTCTCTGCCCCTCCCCCACTCATGCTCTGTCTCTCTCCATCTCTCAAAAATGAATAAATTTTAGAAAAAATAAAAAAAAAACTTATTTATTTATACATGAAAAATGATCCTCATTTGATGGTGTTGCACAGGGTAATGTGAACTAAAGGGCATTGCACTGTGCCATCCTATAGTTTTGTCCAAGAAAAATATGTGTGCTCTCCACATCAAATCAGCCCCTCAACATTCTTTGGATTGAAAATTAGTACATCATTGCAACTAATTATATTAATTCTGTTAACTTTAGGATCACTACTTTCATTATTTACCTTGAAATTTGCTCCTTATTAGAAGAGGATTAATTCACTTCAGCTCTTTGCTGATACCACTTATGCTTGAATAATGAGTGTTTCTTATACCTCTGGTCTCTGTGAAAAACTTTAGAAATATAATGTATTTATTGCATCCATACCGTTCCTCATTTTGCTGATAATGTAATAGAAGCATGGAGCAGATAGGTGACCCGCAAAAACCAGTGACAGTATTTGCATCCATGTCTGTCTGACTCCAGAGTCTACACTTTTTAGATCAGAATGCCTCTTAGGACCTCAAAAGTGGAAACAGACAGAAACCTAAGGCGACTTTTACTCTCCAATCCTCAGTCCTTTGAGTGAGAACATGATGTTTGCATGCATTCTTATTCTTCTGGAGCCAGGACTAGACACCTGTACTTCGCGTTTGCATAAGCACGACACCTCCACACCTTGATTACTACCTGGGGGTGGTGGAGAAGTGGGCAAGCAGAAATCTCAGGCTCAGAAAGCTGAAGGACTTGTCCAAGGACCCACAGTTCAGAAACTGCTCCAACTGGAATCAACTCCTTTAGACCACAGCACATGCTCCTTTTTCTCTCTCATTGGGTCTCCTGGCATGAAAGGAGGTCAGGGGAAGTCAGGAGAGACGTTTATCCACAAAGTGAACGTCTCCGTAAACACCTCCACCCAGTACATGGCCCTCAAATTGTGACATTTTCCACCTGAACAGCTTTGGCGTCCCCCTCCTGAGAGGGCCGCCCAGGGTGGCAAGACGGAGGCTTTAAGATCA
Organism: Panthera uncia; assembly: GCF_023721935.1. NCBI lineage: Eukaryota > Metazoa > Chordata > Mammalia > Carnivora > Felidae > Panthera > Panthera uncia. The sequence goes on from NC_064810.1 coordinate 91,458,915, forward strand.
CATCTCTCCTCACTTTGGAGACTGAAGAAGGTTCTGGCTTTTGGCTTGTACAGTAATGACAAAACCAGCAAAAAGTCCCCTCAGGGATCTCTGTCCCATCTAGTGCACTCTTCAGGGGAACCTACAGAGGGCAGTTATTGAACACAGATCCTGTGAACATTCACAGTTCCTGAGTTGTTTTCTTTCAAATGACATTGTCAGTTTTACTTTCTATTCTTTAATTAACTTATTGTCCATGGCCAGGGGAAGGTCGAGGCCACAGGAGCAATACACCAGGACTTGTAAAGTCCTTTCTCATGGAACTCTAGGCTCTTTCAGTCTATAAGGTTTATTCTAATAAGCCCTGACATTGATTGGTTTGTCAATGCACACTCCCTCCCTCTTCCGATAGAATGAGTGATTACATAAAAAGTGATGGGGTCATATTAGTACAGGAGAAATAGCACAAAAACCTTTGGTCTCTTGCACAACCTGTGAAGGGAAGCAGCAATTTGGAATAAAAACAAACTACTTCAAATCCTGAAATATACATTCTGAGGTCATCTACATCCAAAGATAGCTTTCAAGAACTATGATTATTATTCCTTTCCCCTTCTTTATCATGTTTATTAGGATTTCTTAATCTTTCTTAGATTGATAAAGCTTTTGCTGGGTTTCCTAGTCCAATATGAACATGCACTCTTACATTACCTTGGACTCAATTCAAAACTTATCTAAAACACCCCACCCAGTCCTTGGGAAATTCCAGAATAGTTTCCTGCCCATTCTAGTTAATTAGTGAAGCACTGGGTTGGTCACTCAAGGGAGCAGTTTCTAGTTGACTGAACCAGCTCGGTTGCATTTAAACACCTTTGTGTCACCCTGAATTGGCACACACTTCCTCTTTACCTAAGGAATAAAGTGTGAAGGGAGAATATTCTCATCTAAGAGAACAGCAAGTTGGAAAAGACATTTCTGCAGCTTTAAGGATACAGACATGCAAACTAGTATATATTCATTTTATGTATATGAATATATATTATGTGTGTGTATCTTTGTAGCTAGTTGTTAAAGTAATAATTCCTTACCTCCAGAGAACCCAAAGTGTAATTACAGCTGTCTGCATTGTCCTTGGAAAGGAGGGAAGGCAGGAATGAAGAAAGGCGGGAAGGAGGGTGTTCCCTCAGGGGTCACTCAGGGAATTTGGCCTCGTGAACAGGAATGCCTACTGGTTAGACTCTGACTTGGAGGAAAACGTACAAAACCCATACACACAGGCCTTGACCTATATTCTTTTCCTGTGTTTTTCTCTTTCTTCCTTTCTTTACTCTCCTCATGTCCACTCTCTCAAATTTTACCTGTTTCTGGGGTGCATGCCTGGCTCAGTGGGTACAGCACCCAACTCTTGATTTCGGCCCAGGTCCTGATCCCAGGGTCATAAGATTGGAACCCTGTGTTGGGCTCCACATTGAGTGTGGAGCCTGCTTAAGATTCTCTCTCTGTCTCCCTCTGCCCCTCTCCCCTGCTTGCACTCTCTCTTCCTTTCTCTCTCTCTCAAAAAAATTAATAAAATAAAACAAATTTTCCTGTTTCTGAAGATGGACCCAGGAAAAGAAAAGAAAGAAAGAAAAAAAAGCTAGGTGTGTGCTGATAATCAGACTTCCAGAATGAATTTAATGGGGGTAAAAATGTAGAAAGATGTAAATCTGAGCATGCCTAGATTAGCTGGCAAAATTTCCAGAAGGAAAAAGAATGCCCATAATACTATTTCAGGCTGAATTCACTAATGCCTTCCTCCGGTTTAAATAAAACAAGATGCTTTTATGAGATGCTTTCTTTCACCGATTCTGTCTGTTTGCATGTCTATGTGGAAGACTTAACAGTGCGTGAGCATGTGTGTTTATTCGCTGCAAGCTTCTTTGGCAAAGTTTGACTGGAAACCTGATTTCCCAGAATTAGCCACCTTTTTTTTAAGTATTGTTAAGTTTCCTTTTACTTAGCTCTTTCACTTTTGCTTTACTCCAAATTTAGAGCTATAAGGATCCTAACATTTTCCTGTTACATGTACAGAAAATTAGGACTAGCGGCTTGCTCAAACCTTTCCAAGCACCCCATAGCATTCTTTTTTTAATGTCTTCCTTCTGATTTTATACTTTAGGTTAAAATCCACATTATTCTATTATTTGATCAAATTTTAGATTTACAACTGTACTTGAAGCCATCCCAATTACATTAAGCAAGACAACCATTCATGAACAAAAAATACATTCAAAGCACAATTTAGAGCAGTGTCTCCCTCTCAATTAGACGTGCTGTTCCAAATATTTAATAAGTGGCAGCACACAGGCACTGAGCCATTGATGTGGATACACAAACTCCTGCCTTGGCTGAGATGAGCACGGTGGAGAATTCACTTCCTGGGGGATATACTGTTAGTCTATTTCCAGTTGGCGTGGGTTCTGAGGCCTAGGGGTTTCATTGGGACTTGTATTTTTGCAGGGTTTTGATTTCTTGGGTAATAGGTTTGGGGTTTCTCTGGTAGCATATTTCCTTTAAAGTCAATTAGCCTCTATTTATATTTATTCAGCTCCACAGATGCTGACTAGTTATGGTTCTTGAATCAAGAGCTGAATCTGAGGGATTCTGTGACATAGCACCAGGTTATAACGCTTCATCCATTCTGTAAATTTTCAGCATTCAGCATGACTGTGGACCTTTCGACTGTGAAAAACTATAGCCTGGGTTAGAGAAGACCATTTCACCTTCCCCTTGTCCCAAGTTACACATCATAGAGTGGTTTTTACGCTGGAGGTGATTGTCAACTATGCCAATTAAAAAAGCCCAAAAGCATGTGTTAGGAGCTGTCTGGGTCGCAATCTTACATCCAACTACATTTCCTCTTATCACGTCCTCTACCCTTAGCTTTGTGCAGAGATTCTAGCTTTTTAACTCTGCAAAACTCAAGCCCATCTGCCATTCAACCACATTGGATTTATGGCTATAGGCAAAATATATCCTTAGAAAAACTGTATTTTCCTTCCTGTCCGCCTCTCAGGCAGGCCACATTTGATAGAAACTTGTCGCTTGTATGGGCACCTGGGTGGCTCAGTCGTTGGAGAGTCCAACTTTGGCTCAGACCATGATCTCATGGTTCATGAGCTCAAACCCCACATCGTGCTCTCTGCTGTCAGTCCAGAGCCCACTTCAGATCCTCTGTCCCCCTCTCTGTGCCCCTCCCCCACTTGCACCCTCTCAAAAACCAATAAAACATTGAGAAAAACAAAAAAGAAACTTGTCATTTGTGTAACTTTACAGAAGTTTGTAGAAAGTACTCAATACACCCTCATTTCCTTATGTCTTTCCACCAACACACCCCACCCCCCCCCCCCCCAAAACAAAGCCCGGTACAAAAAAAAAACCTGATTTTATAAAAAAAAAAAAAAAAAAAAAAAAAAAAAACCAACAAGCAGAGGGAAAATATTTGCAAAGGGTGTATCTGATAAAGAGTTGTTATCCAAAATTTACAAAGAACTCTTAAATCAACCCAAGAAAACAAACAACCTGTTGGCAAATGGGCAAAGACCTTACCTGACACTTCAGGAAAGAAGGTGGACAGAAAAATAAGCGTATGAAAGATGTCCAACGGCATGTTAGGGAATTGCAAATTAAAACAACAGTGAGATGCCACTACCAAAACCCAAAGCACTGAGAAGACCAAATGCTGGTGGGGGTGTAGAGCAATAGGAGCTCTCATTCATTGCTGGTAGGATTGCAAAGTGGAACTGCTGATTTGGAAGACAGCGTGGCATTCCTTACAAAACTAAACACACTTACCATACAAGCCGGCAATCATTCCAGTTAGTATCTACCCAAATGAATTAAAAATTTATGTTCACACAAAACCCTGCACACAGATGTTTCCAGCAGTTTTATTCATAATCGCCGGTTGAAGCAACCAAGATGACCTTCAGCAGGTGAATGGATGGATACGCAAAATGGTACATCCAGACGAGGGAGTATTATTCAAGTATTAAAAAGAAATGAGCTATCAAGCCATGAAACGACATAGAGGAAACTTCAATGCATATTACTAAGTGAAGGAAGCTAATTGGCAAAGCCAATCATGCTTAATGCATGATTCCAATTATATGATTCTTTGGAAAAGGCAAAACAGTAGAGACAGTGAAAAGTGGTTGCCAGGGGTTGGCAGGAAGGAAGGACGAATAGGTGGAGCACGGAGGGTTTTAGGGGCAGGGAAACTATTCTGTATGATAATGTAACAGCAAATAGATGTCATTTATACATTTTCCCAAATCTGTAGAACCTGTTGCTATGTGACAGAATGAACTCTAAGGTAAAATATGGATTCGGGGTAATAAGGATGTGCCAATATAAGTTTGTCAATTATAACAAACGAACTACCCTGGTATAGGATATTGATAGCGGGGGAAGTTGTGCATCTATGGGGGACAGGGGGTGTATCTCTCTACTTTTGGCTCAATTTTGCTGTGAATCTAAAACTTCTTTAAAAAATAAAGTCTACAGGGATCATTCTTTCTTATCCAGGATAGGAGAGTTTTCACTGCCCTGTGATATTTGTTGTCTTGCACGAGTACTTAATTCAGGGTCTGTTTTATGTAAAACCTCATCTCCATAGACTATGTTTTAGAGTCAAAAAATTTGGATTCAGAAATCCAACTCAAACTGGTTCAATCAAAAATGAGAATGTATTGACTATGTAACTGGAAAGTGTAGGAATCAGACTGGATTCGGGCATAACTAAAACCAAGTACTTAAAAGATGCAGTCAGACCTCTCTCTGTCTCTGTCTCTCTCTCCTTCTCCACTCCCAATCCCACGTTGACCTCAATCTCATGAGGGCTGGCTCTCTCCATATGGGGGCTATATAGATACCAACATCTCTAGATGCGTATTTCACTGGTTAAGCAACACTTAGAAGAAAGAATGATCCTTTCTCAACAAATTCAAGCTGCTAACTCATTGGATAGACAATAGTCACTTGCCCATGTCTGAAACAACTTCAGTCTATAGTTTGTAAAAGTTTGTATGGATATCACTGGTACGATTTTACATGGTAATTAAATATTTATTTTAATTTAAATAATTTTGTTGTTTCATGTATATTAAAAAATAACTAGTGTATCAAATTTTCTGTTTTGCTGTGGATGAGGCTGAAAGAGAAAGAAAGGCAGTAATTCACTTTTCATGGATAGGATGAGTTTCGCTTACGATGTTCAGACATGTTTGTGAATGTTTTAAACCTTTGGCAATCTGAATCATCCACCAAGACTTCACCTTTTCCGTGTAGGCAAAGTGTTACACAGGCAGAAAAATCTAGTCTAACTACTGTATATTGAGGGGGAAAGTTTGGGTAATTTAAGTCCTTCTAAGATTCTGGAAGAATCACATTTCATGTGATTGTTCATAAGGCAGCTTTTTTTTTTAATGTTTATTTATTTTTGATAGAGTGCAAGTGGGGGAGGGGCAGAAAGAGAAAGACAAAGGATCTGAAGCGGGCTTTGCACTGATAGCAGTGAGCCAGATGTGGGGCTCTCACTCACTCATGGGAGACCATGATCTGAGCTGAAGTCGGAAGCTCAACCAACTGAGCCACTCAGGTGCCCTGATAAGGCAGCTTCTGAAATGAAGTCCATATATCCAAAACGGTATTTGATGGTTTCACATTCATTATTATAGTTGATAAATGAAAGTCTCCCATGGAATGTGAAACCCATTCATAGTATCAGTCTGGTAGCATCTAGGGGAGTTTGAATTAATGAGGTATAAAAGCCCTTTCAGTTAATGAGCGTAACTGAAACCTTTGCCCCACCTGAGAAGAAAACAGGTGTCATTGTAGTATAAAGCAAAATCAGTTACACACTTGGCCCATCCCCACAATAAAGTTCTTTGTCAACCAAAATTATATAACTGATTTTGTTCCTTCTGATTTTTTTTAAATGCAGTTTGATTTCCAAGAGGAAGCAAACTTCCTTTTTAAGTTTAATTCAAATTCTATTCCAGGAACAAACAGGAGCTGTTTCTTGTTCCTTTTTTTTTTTAAGGTCTCACTTTTGTTCCTCTGTGGTTTTGCTATGAGTACTAACCCTAGGAGGAAGAAGGTTGATATGTTTGTATTTCCATTCTTGTGTGAATTCTTTTTAAAAGTCCTTCAGATAATAGAGTATGTAATTATAATGTAACTTTTTATTTATTTGCAATAATAAAAATTTATGAGGATTCATCCACCATGAAAATGTAAAATAAACTCTCATTGCTTTCTCTATATGGGTTATTTTACCTGATGATCAACATACCAAACCGCATCTGTATTCTTCTTATGGCCATTGTTTCTTTTTATTCATTTTGTGACACTTTTGGTTCTTATATAATTTTTAAATTTTTTAATGTTTATTTTTGAGAGAGAGAGAAACAGAGCATGAGTTGGGGGGGGGGGGGCAGTGGAACAGAGAGAGAGGGAGACACAGAATCCCAAGCAGGCTCCAGGCTTGTACTAAGCCGTCAGTACAGAGCCAGACACAGGGCTCAAAGTCACAAACCATGAGATCATGACCTGAGCCAAAGTCAGACGCTTAACCAACTGAGCTACCAGGATGCCCCAGGTTCCTCTTATATTTATTGAAACCCGGACATGAAAGACTTCTTTAAATCTCACAATCAAGGCAATGCAAAACTGAGGATATATCTGAACAATGGTCAACACAGAAACAGAAAAGAACTGAGAATTAAAAATGAGCCCATGTGAACTAAGGAAAGAAAGGAAATGGATATTCGCTGAGTAGTTTATTACACATGTAATTATACAGTAATCACATGTGGGATGTTATTTCTGAATATATATATATGTGTGTGTGTGTGTGTGTGTGTATTTATTTTAAAGTAATTTCAAGTTCATTCAGCTTGTAAGAGGTATTCTGTTTGACTCCAAAGTAGTCCCTTCAGGAGGGACAATCTGGTAGGCAAAATTAGTCCACCTTATTTAAAACTCTCTGGAATATCTTTTGTGCATTCTATGCATTCTAATTTATTCTGCCTCATTAGAAGGTGATTTCTCTACTAAAACAGATTGCAGGCCAGAAGAACCACTATTTGGCTAACCTGCTTCTTGAGAGCAGGAAGAGTGAAAGGTCTTGCTCAACAGTCAGAGAAGCAGGCATCCAGGAAACCCTTAAGTATAACACAAAACAGCTCACAAAACTGTAAAGGGCCATGCAAATATCATTATCCATTTATAATTTGCTTTTACCCAAGCACCCTCTAAGTGACAAGTTGTGAAATTCGGCAGTACAAGCTGCGGGTAGGGACAGGGACATTTGAGGCCTCTTATATTTAAGGAGAGAGTAAAGAGCAACAACTAGCTGACATGATCTAATAACGGAGCAAGGCCTGCAGCAGAAGGGCTGTAGGAACAGGGGGCAGCCAGTGGACCAGGAAACAAAGAGGGGCTGTTTAAACCCACATGTGGCCTTATTGCCAGTCCTAGGAGACACATGGATCTACCATACTTTGCTCTGAGGATAATAATATCAATAACAGCAATGTGAACAATACTTTATCATAGGAGTTTTAGATACATTATTTCATGGTCTCAGAACAACACTGCAAGGTTCGTATCAGCATTTTAGTTTAAATTTTTTTTAATGTTTGTTTTTGAGAGAGAGAGAGAGAGGGAGAGAGAGCACACAAGCAAGGTTGGAGCACAGAGAGAGGGGGACACAGAATCCAAAGCAGGCTCCAGGCTTTGCACTGTCAGTACACAGCCCCATGCAGGGCTTGAACCCATGAACCATGAGAACGTGAGCTGAAGTTGGAGGCTCAACCGACTGAGCCCCCCAGGGACCCATAGCATCAGCATTTTATAGTGAGGTTCAGTGAAGTTCAGAAATGCAAAGCAACCCAGCAAAAATTAGGGCTGAGCTGGATCCCACCCAGGTCCTGGGCTATTTGACTCCAAAGTCCCTGCTCTTTATACAACTAGGCAAGGCAGAACACACATATTAAATGTGTAGTCTTTTACTTAGTACATAATAGAGCACTCAGTAAATTTTAGTTCTTTTCTTCCAGACTGTGACTTGCCTATTAGAAAGAACTCCTGGCCTTGCTTTACTCTTGGGTCTGATTGCAAGCCATCTACATTAGTATCTAATTGCTGCTACAAATTTAATGGCTTAAAACAGCACAAATTTATTACATTACATTTATGGAAGTCAGAGGTTCAAAATCAAACTCAGTGGCCTAAAACCAAGATGGTGGCAGGACTGGTTCCTTCTTGAGGCTGTTGGAGAGAATCTGTTGCTTTCTCCAGCTTCTAGAGGCTGCCTGCATTCCTTGGCTTGTGGCCTCACGTCGCATCTCCTTATTCTCCCTCTGCTTCTGTCATCACGTCATCATGACTGTCACCCTCCGGCCTCTCTCATGTTAAAACCTATGATTGCACTGGACCCACTTGTACAACCTAGGAGATTCTCCTTACCTCAAGATCCTTCATTTATTCCCATCTGCAAAGTCCCCTTTGCTGTGTAAAGTAACATATTCATAGTTTTGGGGAAATAGAACATGAACATCTTTGAGGGGCCATTGTTTAGTCCATCACACCATCTCTTTCTGCTTTACCTTTCACTGGTTGATCAGGATAGATCATATAGATAGATCAGGATAGAATATAAGTGGAGTCAAGACTAAAAAACCAGTAAGGTCACCCAGGAAAGAAACCAGTGCATGATATGAGGTCACTGAGAGCAGAAAACCTGCATACCAAGTTCAAGTGATACATCACTGAATAGCAAGAGGAGAGAAAGGGTGCTTAAGATTCAGCCCCTTGCAGTATGCCAGTCCCCCAGGGTCAACTATTTCACGCTGCAGGTGAAGACTTGACTCCAGCCTCACCCCTGCGGGGTCCGGCACACAGAAAGCTGGAGGTGTGCCTGAGGCACTGACACAGGCATGTAAGCAGAACAAAGGAATACACCTTGAGCCTGAAAGCTATTCCCACGCAGGGCAATAAGCCAAGTGCAGGTGCATGGGCTCCTTACCTCTTGGTAAGAAAGTATTCCAGGCCCAAGGTCCATTCTCACATGGCTAAGTGGGGGCGAAAAGACTGCAATCACCACACTGCCTTTCTCAACATTTTTTGCCTCTTCCCCCCATCTCCTATCTCTGGTTTGGGAGCCGTAACCAAGAAATATAGGGATGGCTTCAATTCCTACCCTGCCTTCCAATCCAGCTACAGCTCTCAGATATCTTTTTTTTGGAGGAACATTATCCCAAGTGTTCCTTTTCTTCCTCTGCCCTGCTCTTAACCACCAGGGTTGTTCCTAAGGGCCTCACTCTATGCATCCTCCCAGATAGACCTCTCCAGTCCAGAGTTCCCAGAGCTACCACATGTTCAGACTGTGAGCTACCCAATCCTAGGGGGTGCCATTCATATAGTAGATATTGTAGATTTGTATATTTTTTACCTCAATTTTCCAACAGACAAAAGTGTCTTGAGAAAAGAATTCTTTTTTCTCATCTGCACCTTGGTGTAACACCAGCAAGCAGTGGCCCTGCCCTCCATTTTCACAGGATTTTGCAATTTGTCTCAGTCTTGGGAGATTTGGAACAATTCCTACCAAAATCCAGCAGCAGTGATAGCAGGATGAGAAACAATGATAAGCTAAAGTCCTGCTTATTATTATTATTATTGCTTCCTTTTTTACCCTCCAGGGCTGCCTTAGCTGGGCTCTAATCTTGCATTGTTCAAAAAGCTCTGTCATCTAAAGGAGGGAAAAAAAATTAGGCTTTTTGTCTGCCCATCTATCTGTCTAGATCTGTGAGATTCCACCTCATGCATTTTCTGTAAGATCTGTAAAAAGAATGGTGCCCAGCTTGCATCCCTAGGTAAAACCTACCTGCTATGGACACACCAGTGTGCACATTAGAAGGGAGCCCCATCTATGCTCATGAGTGCTGGATCATTATGGTCACCAATCTGTGAAATATTTTAAAATTTGGAACAGATAAAGAGAAATGACTTCAAAAACTAGTTGTTGGTTTTTTGTTTTTGTTTTTGTTTGTTTTTTTTTCCTTTTGGGTGCCTCAGTTGGTTAAGCATCCAGCTCTTGATTTTGGCTCAGGTCACGATCTCTTGGTTTGTGAGATCAAGCCTTGAGTGGGGCTCTGCACTGACAGCCTGGAGTGTGCTTGGGATTCTCTCTCTGTCTCTGTCTCTCTTTCTCTGTTCTTTCCCTGTTTCTCTCTGTCTCTCAAAATAAATATCTTTTAAAAGGCAGTTTTTCTTTGATAGATCATGAGATATCTAAGGAAAATCCTGGAAAATGCTCTTCTGACCAAGATAGATTTGGGGTGTGTGTGTGTGTGTGTGTGTGTGTGTGTATGTGTAGTTAACAGATAAGGTTTACTGCCAAATACCCAAGACGTTATTGAAGACCTTGAGAAAAAGTCTCAGTGGGCGTCCCCTCAACCACCTATAAAATCCCTCTAGAAAATGACTTCCAAGACTGTACTCTGGTCTCCACCCCACCCACCCTTGACAGGAACATAAATCTTCTATTTGGTTAGGCTTCTTTCCTTCTCTGCCTCATAAATCCCCTAGATTCTTCCTGAACTGAATTTTCAAGAGCTTCCCAGTTAACCATCCAATGATGCCAGAATACCATCCCCCAGGTTGCCTCATAATAAGAGTGAGCCTTCGAGATATTATCTCTAAACTCCCAAAACTCTAAGTTAGGAAAACCCAATCTTAGAAACAATGGACTTATTATCTGAAACATTTTATCTCCACAGTTGGAAATTAGAAATAGTGAACAAGAAGTAGCTCTGTCCTCAGAGTAAGCCTAGACTGTACACAACAGAAAATAGAGCAATTGCTTGTATCAAAGAATCTGAATCTAGAAGAACCACTGATCCTGAAATTTCAATAAGTAGACCCGGAAGCAATTTTGCCTTTAGATATGAAGTGATCCTTGTTTTACAGCTTCAAAAAATTTTCCACAGGAGCTTAGACATAATATTAATATACTTTTTGACTGTTAAATAGTAAAAAGCAGAATTGGTTGCCCAGCTAGAACTCATGCGTTTGAAACTTACACCTACCATTCATGCAGTAACTGTTGATAAATCAAATGGTGACTTAAATGAAACTCATTCACAGAACTTTCCCTCCTGTCTCTTAAGCGATTTTCATTCTCCTCTGAAGACAACGTAAAAGCTTCTAAAAATCTGAGAATGGCCACCTATAAGACGATTAATAACCTCAAATTGAAAAGAAACAGGAACAATCATACTCTAGGTAAGGGTTTCTGTAGCACATAGAAATGAGGGATTGTGAGTGATTTGAGACCACAGTAAGCTGACTACACACATCAATGGTGAGACGTAACCTCACTGTTACATCTTAGTAACGTAAGATGTGGTACATTTACTTAGAGGTACATGTCCTCAGATGTAATCTAAGGACAGAAAGAACTGAAAGGAAAACTTAAGCTTTATCTTCTCATCTTCTTGTTTACATTAATGGTGTTACTGTTTGGAAATTATTTTCTTTTTACTGTTAGGTAAAACAAGCAGTAATATTTTGTAAAAAAAAAAAATATCAAGATTTTTTTCAGCACAAGAGAAACGGAGGTACAATTATAGAAAAAAAATCTCGGGGCGCCTGGGTGGCTCATTCGGTTAAGCGGCCGACTTCGGCTCAGGTCATGATCTCGTGGTCTGTGAGTTCGAGCCCCGTGTCGGGCTCTATGCTGACAGCTCAGAGCCTGGAGCCTGTTTCAGATTCTGTGTCTCCCTCTCTCTGACCCTCCCCCGTTCATGCTCTGTCTCTTTCTATCTCAAAAATAAATAAACGTTAAAAAAAAAAAAAATCTCAGTAAGAACACAGTGTTAGCACTGAGTTAGAAATATCATTATAAACCCATGCCTTGAGAGAGAAAAAAATTGGTCTTTTCTGGGACCATCCACTAAAATTGCTTATTAACAATGGCATCCCAGAGGGGACACACTTAGCATGTATCCTTAGTACACATGTTTATAGTGTTTGTAGTAACATCTTTCCACAAAAACAAACCAGGACTCCTTGGAAAAATAGCCAATTCCATGTCTGGGCCTAGGAAGGTACAAGAGGCAGAAGACAGGAAAGGTTTCAAAAATTAATCTGCATAGGTGTTTTAAAAAAACTTTTTTTTTCATTTTGATGGAATTTCGGTCTTGCAAAGAAGTTGCAAGATTACTACAAAAATTCCTGAATGTTCTTCATCCAGATTTTGTGAATGTTAACATTTTGGTGACTTTGCTTTATTTTTATCTTTGCCAGTGCATAAAAGATTTGAAAAAATCGAAAATAAATTGCAAGCCTCATACTCTTCACTGCTAAATGCTTTAGTGCATTCTTTTGTATAATTATACAACAATGAACATTTAATTATCAACAGGAAATTAACATTGATACAATTCTATTATCTAATATACAGATCTTATTCAAAGGTGGCCAGTTATTCCAATAATGTTCTTTATAACAAATGAAAACCTTGGGTCACGCATTGCATTCAGTTATCATGTGTCTTAAGTCTCCATTAATCTGGAACAGATATTCTGTGTTTTAGGACATCACAGTTTTTATTTTTATTTTTTTTCAAATTTTTATTTAAATTCTAGTTAGTTAACATATAGTGTAATATTGGTTTCAGGAGTAGAATTTAGTAATTTCTTACTTATAACACTCATTACTCATCCCATCAAGTACCCTCCTTAATACCCATCACCAATTTAGCCCACCCCCGCCCCCACCTTCCCTCCAGTTTATTCTCTATAGTTAAGAATCTCAGGACATCACCATTTTTAAAGCATATCAACTGGTTATTTTCTGGAATGTGCCTCAGCTTGGGTTTGTCTGATGTTGCCTCACCATTAGATTATTTGTCTTTGGCAGGAATGTTACTCAAGTGTTGCTGTGTTCTTCTCAATGCATCATACCAGAAGGCACATGATGTCGGTTTGTCCCTTGTTGATGATATCAACTTTGGCCAGTTGGTGAAAGTGGTGTGGTAGACATTCATCTCTGAATATTTCTTCTTTACATTTCAATTTGCTTTATTGAGGCTTATGAAGAAGAGAACTAATTCATATTTGTTAGGAACTAAAAGTAAAAAATTAGAAAGTGTTCCAGCAGAGATTATATATGAGAAAGCATTATATAAACTGGAAAAGCACTTAAGTGAATATAAAGGATTGTTATTATTTTTAGCAATTATTCCGCTTTTAACCTTTCCCAGGAAAAATGACCTAATATGTAAAAAGCTAAACCTCTCAGCCTTTTCATCTGAATTTTATCAGAGAAAACAATCACATGAAAGCAGCATCAATCCAAACTCAAGTGCTTTAGAACTCCTGATGAAGAATAACTTCTGTTTTTCTCAGTCTTATGATCTTAGCTCATTCAGCTACCCCTTGGATAAATAACTTAGAGTCTCTAACTTTCAATTTTTTCCTTCTATGAGAGAGAGAGAGAGAGAGAAAGAGAGAGACCACTCAGGTTTCAGAATAGTTGGGAAAAACAGATATAAAATGCAATGCACTTGGCATAACGCATAAGGCTTGACAAAGTCAATGTAAAAAAGAAGACAAATTATTGTGAAAGTGGTCGCCATCAGTAGTCCCTGAGGGTCCCTATAAGGTAGGTAGGATAAGTATTTGTTATTATCTCCATTTTGGGTGTGGTCACTCTCTCCAAGATCACATAAATCAAGCCAGATGTGGGGCTGGTACCTGCTTTTGGGTTACTATTTATTGCTCTTTCTTCTCCAGGTGGCCATAACCTTGTGTTTTCTGCATGAAGAACTCGTTTCACATTTAAATGTGTATACAGTTTTTGTTACATTTCTTAAAGATTCTGCTCAGGCCAAAATGAGACCGTGTAAAAGATAACAATAGCCTCTGTTTAATATCAATTAAGTCATTTTGTTCTCTTATCTCTTGTGTTGAAAAGAAAGTTCCCGGTAGCATGAAAGGTGACCTGCATATGACTGCAAAACAAAGTTATAGATCACTGTTGTCGGCACCAGCACTAAACATTTCTCTAATTTGAATTCAAGGGCATTCTCACCAATCATGCCAGTAGAATGCAAAGCAACATGTCTTTTACCCAGGGCAACCTCCATTTGACCCATGACGATTAAAAAAAAAAAAAGTATGATTCATTCCGATGAAAATATATTACCTTGAAAACACCCCTGGAGAGACCGGTAAGTCAATTTCTGTGGCATTTGGTTTTCTAATTGCAACTTCATTTTTATCAGTTTCTCAGATCTAGATCTTTAACTTGTGAACACACTTGCCAAAATGTGAAGAAAAATTTATTAGTTTTCTTTAGTTGACCATTGTCTTTGGTTTGGTGTTATATAATCCAGAAATCAAAGGGAATCAGGATACTGCCACATAAACAAGTTAAATTGCTTAATAATTTAGAAAAGGCCCAATTAGTAGGAAAGGATGCCAATAGGAGGCCTCCAAGGCAGTGTCTGTTCTCAGAAATTTGCTTGTCGCAGGGAATCCAGGGACAGGATAGCAAATGCACCCAAGTATCACTACCTTACTCCTACCCCCAGATTGCATCCTTCCTCTCTCCCTCCCTCTCTCCCTCCCTCTCTGCTTTGTTTCCTGACTCCTACATTTTCTGCAGAAACAATTTAACACGAAGTGTGAAAGTAAGAGGTTAATGCTGACAAATCTTAAAATCACTTTTGACAAAACCCTTTTTGTCCTTTTTTAAAAAAATATTTATTCATTTTGTGAGATAGAAAGAGAGAGAGTGCAAGTGAGGGAGGGGCAGAGAAGAGAGGGAGACACAGGATCCAAAGCAGGCTCCAGGCTCTGAGCTGTCAGCACAGAGCCCGATGCAGGGCTCAAACCCACGTACTGTAAGATCATGACCTGAGGCCAAGTCTGACGCTTAACCGATTGAACCACCATGTCCTTTTTTTTTTTTTTTTCAGCTTATGGATTTATTTTGAGAGAGAAAGCACAAGTAGGGGCGGGGCAGAAAGGGAGGGAAAGAGAATCCCAAGCAGGCTTAACGCTCAGCGCAGAGCCCAATACAGGACTCAATCTCGTGCTGCAAAATCACAACCTGAGCTCATATCAAGAGTCAGAGGCTTAACTGACTGAGCCACCAAGACACCCCTGGCCTTCTTAAATGTAAATAAAGATTGTATTGTGTAAATGCTTATTTAGCAACACAAGACCATTATCATTAGGATTCTGGATTAACTCATACTGAGTTGGCTTTTGTCATCAAGGGTGGCCTGTGGCCAAATTGTAAAATGGGTAAAATTTTGCCTCACTTCTTCCCTTTCAAAAATATGTTTTTCATTTGCCCCTGATGATTCTGGGTTTTCAGGGTAGATTTTTTTTTTTTCAGTCGATGGTAAAAGCACTTTGACAGACACACCCCAGAACCAGAAAGCCTAGAGAGTTCTGAATAAGATAAATAAGATGAAACGTAAGAAACCCACACTCAGACACATTATAATTGAATTGTTGAAAGTTAAAGATGAGAGAATATTAAAAGCAGCAGGAGAAAAGCAACTTGTTACATACAAGGAAAACCCCCACAAGGCTATAGCAGATTTTTCAGCAGATTTTACAGGCCAGAAGGGAGTCGTACAATATATTCAGAACTCAGGAAGAAAAAACCCCTGCCAACCAGGAATAGTATACACAGCAAAATTGTTCAAAAATGAAGAGATAAAGACTTCAGAAACAAAAGCTGAGGGAGTTCATCACCACTAGACCTGCCTTACAGAAAATGCTAAAGGGAGTTCTTCAAGTTGAGAAGAAAGGATGTTAACAGGAGGATCGGAACACTTGACTCCACTGAGACACCAGGGAGGTGTGCACACAGAGGAAAAGGCCATGTGAAGACACAGTGAGAAGGTGGGCAGCTGCAGGCCAAGGACAGAGGCCTCAGAAGAAACCAAGCCTGCCAACACCTTCATCTTTGAGTTCTAAGCTCCAGAACTGAGAGAAAACAAGTTTCTGTTGTTTAAGCCATTCAATTCATGGTACTTTGTGATGGCAGCCCTTGTGAACATTAAGATAGGAGTCTGTCCTTGACTCCTGACTCACCATGTGACCTGGCAGGGCCCTTCTCCTCTCTGGGCTCTGGTTTCCATATCTGAAAAGGACAGGTTGGGCTAGATGGTATTTGACGCTCCCATCTGCTTTTGTGGTAAGCAGTTCCAGAATTGTCATTAATTTTTATGTGGCAGATTTTACGGTGAGAGGATAATCACTAGGACAGGTGGTTTTGTTTTTTAACCTGACTTCTACTGTCCCTCTCCTGAACACCAGCAGCAGGAGGGTTATAATGAGGTATGGTCAACTGAAATCCCTCAGGGTGTCTGTGTTCGTTTGCCAGCACTGCTATAACAGAGTACCACAAACTGGGTGGCTTAAACAACAGAAATTGATGGTCTCACAGTCGTGGAGGCTGGGAGGCTGCAGGGAAGATGTCAGCATGGGTGGCTCCTTTCTGAAGGGCTGTGAGGGAGAATCTGCTCCTGCCTCTCTCCTAGCTTCCAGTGGTTTTGCTGGGGCAATCTTTGGCATCCTTGGTGTATAGAAGTATCACCCTGATCGCTGCCTTCATCTTCATGTGGGATTCTTCTCCGTGCATATTTGTGACCACATTTTCCCCAGCTAATCATGTTGGATTACGTCCCACCCTAATACCCTCACTGTAACTCAATTACCCCCGCCAAAGACTTGTCTTCAATTAAGGTTGCATTCTGAGGTAATGGGGGTTAGGACTCCACCATAAGAATTTGGGGGGACATAATTCAACCTATAAATAATAGCATCCCTAACTGCTTACCTCCCGCTCACCAAAGAAATTATCACACGGGAATGCAAACTGGTGCAGCCTCTCTGGAAAACAGTGTGGATGTTCCTCAAAAAATTAAAAATAGATCTACCCTATGACCCAGCAATAGCACTGCTAGGAATTTACCCAGAGGATACAGGAGTGCTGGTGCATAGGGACACTTGTACCCCAATGTTTATAGCAGCACTCTCAACAATAGCCAAATTACGGAAAGAGCCTAAATGTCCATCAACTGATGAATGGATAAAGAAAGTGTGGTTTACACACTCAGATATCACCTCACGCCAGTCAGAGTGGCCAAAATGAACAAATCAGGAGACTATAGATGCTGGAGAGGATGTGGAGAAACAGGAACCCTCTTGCACTGTTGGTGGGAATGCAAATTGGTGCAGCCGCTCTGGAAAGCAGTGTGGAGGTTCCTCAGAAAATTAAAAATAGACCTACCCTATGACCCAGCAATAGCACTGCTAGGAATTTACCCAAGGGATACAGGAGTACTGATGCATAGGGGCACTTGTACCCCAATGTTTATAGCAGCACTCTCAACAATAGCCAAATTATAGAAAGAGCCTAAATGTCCATCAACTGATGAATGGATAAAGAAATTGTGGTTTATATACACAATGGAATACTACGGGGCAATGAGAAAGAATGAAATATGGCCTTTTGTAGCAACGTGGATGGAACTGGAGAGTGTGATGCTAAGTGAAATAAGCCATACAGAGAAAGACAGATACCATATGGTTTCACTCTTATGTGGATCCTGAGAAACTTAACAGAAACCCATGGGAGAGGGGAAGGAAAAAAAAAGAGGTTACAGTGGAAGAGAGCCAAAGTATAAGAGACTCTTAAAAACTGAGAACAAACTGAGGGTTGATGGGGGGTGGGAGGGAGGGGAGGGTGGGTGATGGGTATTGAGGAGGGCACCTTTTGGGATGAGCACTGGGTGTTGTATGGAAACCAATTTGACAATAAATTTCATATATTCAAAAAGAGAAAAAAAAAAGATAAGTCATATAAAAAAAAAAAGAAATTGTGGTTTATGTACACAGTGGAATACTACTTGGCAATGAGAAAGAATGAAATGTGGCCTTTTGTAGCAGTGTGGATGGAACTGGAGAGTGTTATGCTAAGTGAAATAAGTCATACAGAGAAAGACAGATACCATATGTTTTCACTCTTACGTGAATCCTGAGAAACTTAACAGAAGACCATGGGGGAGGGGAAGGGAAAAAAAAGTTAGAGAGGGAGGGACCCAAAGCATAAGAGACTCTTAAAAACTGAGAATAAACTGAGGGTTGATGGAGAGTGGGAGGAAGGGAAGGATGGGTGAAGGAAGGAGGAGGGCACCTGTTGGGATGAGCCTTGGGTGTTGTATGGAAACCAATTTGACAATAAATTTCATATTAAAAAAAAAAAGAAATTATCACAGAGAATCCCCCAAGTCAGCCTCCTGTCATGGTTTGCCTCACAACCATATGCTTATCCTGGGTTTTCCTGCCTGCTGTTCTGTATTTAGTACCTGGTTTTCTTTCTCTGGCAGTTCCAGAGTTGACAGTTTGGAGAACCTGTTTGGTAATTAACTTCACCTTCCATTAGAGGCTACACCAGTGCAGTTGCATATTCTTCTAGCCTCCTGTGGATCCATATTCTCCAGCCCATGGATGTGCCCATTTTCAAACCCATCCAGGCCAAGAATTCCCACCCGAGGCAAAGCCCTAGGCCACCTCTGGCCATTCATCTAAGAGGGCGGTGTGAACAAAAAGGTCCTCATAGATCCTGAGGTAGTAGATTTTAAATGACCTCTAAAGCAATAAGGAGAGGTAGAAAAAAGGCAATAGGCCAAAGAGTACTGCTAAAATTCGTAATAACATTCATTTTGCTATACCCCATCTCCTTCCTAGCGGGCTGCTTTCATGCTCTTAGAGGCTTGGGTGGCTTGGTTCTGCAAGGGGACAGCAGCCTCCTTGCTTTCATAAATACAGAAGAAATATCATCTGGGTCCAGCGAGAAAACCAATTCACATTCTCTCAACCTGTTGGAAGCCCTGGTTTAAGAATTAATTCACTCTACTGGGAAAGCGCAATTTTCATTTGCCATTTAAGAATGTTGGTGCATTGAAGGACAGGAATTAAATAACATATATAAAAAAGATGATTACTTAAAAAAATTGATCCCTACAGAAATGTTCCATTGACGTTCAGTATACCAAAGCACAATAAGAAATGGCATTTTCTGGAGCCAGCACGGAGGTTGCCATGGTAAGAACGATTTTTTTTTTTTTCAGTTACCTAGAGAAAGAATAAAGTATCAGAAACATGTGCGGTTTGTTAGGTTCTAAACACTAGCATAGGGATGTTTTTTTCTTTCTAAAAAGGAGAATTTAATGGAGAATAAAACCTATCCTAGACCATGACTTCCTAAAAGGGTTCCGGTTCTTCAAGGAGAATTGTAAACGTATTTGATTGGGGTAGGGGGAGGGGGGAGGGGGCCCTTCCCTGTATAAAATGTCAGTGAGGGACCTCTGGGGTGTTTTTTTTAGTATGGCCTGAGGAGCTGGAGATAACACCAGCTCTCTTTCAGGGTTGTTGCTCGGGTGTGCAGTAATTGGAGATCTCCTTTCCTCTGGCCCCTGTGTCTTTTATGTGCTGTTTCGTGCTGAGCAAAGCCAGGCTCACAGTGTAAAGCCTCTCAGCTCTTTGAGTTACTGCAGAGAATGCACGTGCATAGAACTATTTTAGACTTTCTGCAGATGTTAGAGGGGAAATGAAGAAGATCTGTTTGAATTGCACAACCTTCCTTCTCCCTATCTCAGTTCAAAAAAGAACAAACTTTAAGTATTTCTATTCTCTAATGTTCCTTCTTTGGCTGTTTTAGCCACCAAAGTCTTCTCTTTGGTGGCCTCTTTCCACTCAAGACCCAGGCTCATGGGCTAATATTTCTCCTAAAATCCTTTTCACCATTGTTTTTCCTCCCCGCTATTTTGTTGAAGAATTTCGGTTCTACACCCAAAGTTGCACAATCCAAATCATCATGGTTGGACGGGTTCAACAAAGTCCTCTGTTACATAAGGGCTAGAAACACTCTGTGTTAAGGAACTTGCCCACTGCCCAGGACAAATTAGGTCCTCCTCCTCCTCCAAAAACAGCATCCTTGAAATTCAGCCTCTTTTTACTTCAGCAGTTTTCCTCCCAAAAATTCTTCCCTGCAGTTCCAAGAATCAAAGACTCCTAAAAGCTGAAAGCTGAAAAAAGTTTGGGGAACAAATTTCACCCTCTCACTTTACAACAGAAGATCATTATGGACCAGAGAGGGAGGAAGGACTTACCTGCCCAGGGTCACCTGGAAATTACAGTGATGAAATTGGGATGATAGCCCGGGTCTCTCAGTCCTTCACATCCCCCAACACTCTTTCTGCAGCATCTGTGACATTCAGAATATCTTTGACTATAATGTACAGTCAGAAATACATTTTACATTAGATGCTCCAATATCCATATGTGTATAAATATATGATATATGATACTTATAATTACATGTGAGGCATGCTAATATTTTCTATTCTTTTGTATTCAATTTCACATTTTAAAATATTGGTCATAACTCTCTAACTTGATTTCAGGCCCCAAGAATAGGTTGTAACAAAGGGTTTGAAAAACGTTGTACTACAACCCACTATCAAGTTCATTTGAAGTCAGGGAAGGTTTCATAGAAAAGCTAATTCTTGTGTTGGAACTCAATATAGAAGCAGAAAAATTGAGATAAATAGATGAGATAGAACAAGGATGAGGAAATGTGGTGGTTACTAGCATGCATGTAAATATCTTCTCAGATAAACTATTTGAAGAAATAAAGAGAGTAATTTAGGAACCAACACGTGGTAAATTCTGGTATAAGTATACTGGTGAGAATTAATAAAAGATGGAAGGAATACTTCAGTTCAAAAGAAAAACTATTTTATACTATAGAGAAAATCTTAGTTGTACAAGCTAAGTACATAGAATTGAGATTTCTTAGTTCATAGTGATTCACAAACTTGTCATAGATTTAAAGCACCGACCGCTCCTTTCCTGTCCTCACTGGCCTTACCTGCTAATTCAGCCTCCATATTCCTCATTTTCTCCCCATTCTAGATAAAGCTGAATTTTCTCTCAGCTGCCTTTATCTCTAGGGGTCAGGTTTCTTTAATGACAAGGACTCAGGTGCATCTTTCTTGGTTCAGACCTCTCTCTCTCTAGCTATGTGTCTTCCAACCCATGACTACCAGACACTTCCCATAGAAATTCCCAGCCAGGCCCTTAGCTCTGCACCCTGAGCCTCCAACTCCTCCTCCTGTATGGAGCCTCGAATCTGGAACTTCTTTCTTTCCACAATCTCTAAATACACTCCTCTATTGTTCTTGACATTTCCCCATGGGCTACTTACACACCCTACTCCTCACTCTCATTTAATCCATGCATTTAACCCTTCTTTCCTTTTGTGCTTCCAGAATTCATGAAAGGAATAAGTTCTTTCACAGCTCACTACCCCATTCTTTTTTTTTTTTTTTAATTTTTTTTTAACGTTTATTTATTTTTGAGACAGAGAGAGACACAGCATGAACGGGGGAGGGGCAGAGAGAGAGGGAAACACAGAATCGGAAGCAGGCTCCAGGCTCTGAGCCATCAGCCCAGAGCCCGACGCGGGGCTCGAACTCACGGACTGCGAGATCGTGACCTGAGCCGAAGTCGGACTCTTAACCGACTGAGCCACCCAGGTGCCCCTCACTACCCCATTCTTGATCCCAGGCATTGACTCCATTTTGGTCCTTTTTGGGGACAATGGCACAGAGATCCCTGCAGAAGCAAACCTCAGAGTTCTCAGGAGGAGAGAATCCTAGAACCAGACCAGAAGTTGAGAAAGAGCAGAGGCAACCACAGAGCACAATCCCTGAGACTATATAGCAGCCAGGCTGGAAAAATTCTGAGCACTTCTTTCCTTCCCTCGTATGCCTTCCTTCTTAGTCTCACCCCACCACTTTGGCTGAAATCAATTGTGAGACCTTCTACCATATTGCCCCTGTACTAACTCACTTTTTTCACTCAAGTTTGTTTTGTTTTTTATGTTTATTTATTTATTTTTGAGACAGAGAGAGACAGAGAGAGACAGAGAACGAGTGAGGGAAGGGCAGAGAGAGAGGAAGAGAGAATCCCAAGCAGGCTCTGTGCTGTCAGCACAGAGCCTGATGCAGGGCTCGAACCCACAAAATGGAGAGATCATGACTTGAGCCGAAACCAAGAGTCAGACACTTAACCAACTGAGCCACCCAGGGGCCCCTCAAATTTTAATTATAGGTATTTAGGTTTATATCTCAATGCCTATATATGTCTCTGTGACTGTCAGTGCCTAGCCCCATGCTATATAGACAGCAGGCATGTAATCAATGACTGTCAAAGTGCAGTTATGATCCCACATGCATCCTAGGTTGCTGCTTCAGTCCACTCTGCCTCTGCTGTACCCCAACCCATATTTCCCAAGACAATGCTCTTTCCAAAATGAAAGGAACCAAAGTTCCCAAGTAAGATTGACAAGTGGTCTGTATCTGGATATTTTCCATGACACATAATAAACTCAAGGAATATCCTACCAAACCCAGAAATGTGATCACTCCAGTCCTTGGGAAACATTACAACCTTGTAAGTTTTATTGTATAGATCTTGTTAGTGCTATATTGAGTAGGTGGGTTTTGTTTCTTCCTTTAAGGAGTGTTATTTTGTTCTGGTGGGTAGTTAATATTCCTGCAGATCAGCCTGATCTTTTCAAGATTGTTTTGAAGTTTTTTTATGGAAGATCTTGAGTGGCATTTATTCTAGAGGTAAATTAGCCCTATTCCTAAGGCATCACCTTTCAAGGGTCTCCAGTGAATGCCCATAAGGTACAGGAAGGTTTCTCTTTTCTGGGAGGTTAGAATGGAAACACCTTCCAGCCCTCTGGAAACTCCAATAGCTATTCAGTACATGGTTTCCAGGTGGCTTTTCTTTCCTCAGTAGTTCTTTGTCTAGCTCCATGAAGTTGCATTCAAGGAATGAGCAGATTACTAGGCAGATACTTCAGGAATCACTGTGTAGATTTCTCTGTGCAGCTCCCTTCTTCTAGTACTCAGCTCAGTGAGATGGTCATGCGGTGCTCGAGTAGCTCCTCTTAGTGCCACAGTCTGAAAAATGCCTCCAGGCAGAAGGCGGGAGATCACCAGGCTCACACTGTTTGTTTTTTCCCTCTGGGATCACTACAACCACCCATT
This sequence comes from Panthera uncia, assembly GCF_023721935.1. Classification (NCBI taxonomy): domain Eukaryota; kingdom Metazoa; phylum Chordata; class Mammalia; order Carnivora; family Felidae; genus Panthera; species Panthera uncia. Next base: position 91,482,091 of record NC_064810.1, read on the forward strand.
GTTCAACATCTGAAAACAGCCACTGAATACATACATCCAGTTGTTAATGGTGGGAAGACTGGTCCAGTACCAGATACCTCACAGTCATTGGAATAGGAAGTTACGTTAGTTAAATTAACCCTACACTCAACCTTAATGGAGAACACACTCTTGGGATTTATAGTAACTTTTAAAAAGTCTAAGACAAATGTTTCTACTATCTCTTTTTTGTTCAACAAAAGAGGCCTGGTTAATTAGCCTAATTGATTTATTCTTTGTTGAAACAAGTGGTGGTCAAGATGTTCAGGCTGTCTGGGGATTTTGTACCAGCATTTCTGTGTCAGCCTGAAGGGCATCTAAGTTTCTAGCAAACCTGAGCCTAGCAGTTCATACTCTTTATAATGGTCCTGTAGGTTTAGGATTGCGATATATTCCCATGTGCAGCAGATTTCCCCAAGGATTGTTGTTCATTGACTCTAACTGGGAAGGTAGCTGAATTCTGCCAGAATTTATTACTTTTCCCTGAAATAAGCCTTCCTGAAAGATATGGGTTGGGCATATGATAGAACAGAGTTTTGAGTTCATCAGTCTGACCAGGACAGGTGATAATGACTATCGCTGACAAGTGTGTGTTTGTGTAGCAGAATGCTGTGCGGTTCTAGACTTCATTGTTATCTGAAAGGTAGGTTGTGGGAGGAGGAGAGTTCTAGCTCTTAATTCCTTCTAATCAAAAAGAATCTGATTCCTATAAACAATCAAATATATTCAAGTCAGTTCACAATACCCACCAGAGCATTGAACAGTTGGAAGTTTTCACCTTTTACTTAGATCCCCTGGGCTCTGTGAATTATAGATGCATCAACATGGCAACAGCACTGTTTTCTTTTTTATAATTTTGTTCTAGATGAACTGAGAGGACAGGTAGGGTTTATAGAGATTCATGACTAATTTCCAGGCAAGTATACTGGACAAGTTTTGATTAGGTTTGTTTCTTGTAGCCGTTCTCCCTTGCTTGAGGTAATACAATCAGAGAAGCAGATGCATCATTATCTGTATACTCAGAGGAAGTGATGCTTTTTTAAACTTTATTTAGAGTTTGCCTCAAATCTCATCCTTCACTTACATATCTTGTACACTGCAATCCACAGTGCCTATTTTTAAAAAATAAAATTCTGTTTTAAACAATCTTCAGGAATGCCTGACTCATGATTTTTTTAGTAGATAACGATAGTCACTGCAGAAGTTTGAGGTGCGTGAATGTCATCTACTCCACATGACCTTGCTACCAGGTTATAATGCAAGCGAGTCTCAGATTTTAGCCAATCCATATATCCTATATACCTTTAATTTCCCCAGTGAGAACTCATTCCAACATTTGTCAGGCTAATCAGCCATTATTTTCACCAATTAAAAAAAAAAAAACTTCTAATATTCACCATGCCAGTTAACAAACAAGGGTATTTTTTGAGGCACGTATAACAGAAGCATCTTAAATAACGAGTTCTGTGGTTCAGAATGCTGGCTGACCGTCTGAAATGTGCATTTTTTGTTTTAGAGCCACGGACTGGGTCAATGCTGAAGCTATTTTAAAGTAAATTGTAGATATCTTAACATATTGTCAGACCTGGTCACAAGTATCTCCATTGTAAAAGGCTGTGTTAAGTAAAACTCAATGGGTTTTGGGTTCCTTAAAAGCATTCATACACTGTGTGCACTGTCGCTTTTCCAAGAGGTGATAGGGAGGCTGGTGATGGTTCCAGCGTTCTGCACTTCCTAACCTCAGCTGGTCGTGGAAGCCTTTTTGGTAGTGTAGCCCATGGCACGAGTGTTCCTTAGAAACCATCTTGGCAAATGCCAGTCTGGCTGAGTTATATAGGCAGATGTCAGGAAGAAACCTGAAGGCTAGAAGACGGGTACAGTACTATAATAGATATGCGATAATAAGATCCTAACTAAGGGTGGGAAAGCAAGACATCTTGAAAAATCCAATTAGATATTTAAAAGCATGGAATAACTTGGAACATTAGCATAACTTTAGCACCTTGACTGTAGAGACAGGCAAAGATATGCATAATCCAACGGGATGTCATCTAAATATCTGCAAGTGTGATCTATCCAGGCAGGAATCTCATAAAAAGAATTCAATCCAGGAGTATCCAATCCAGGAGTTCGCAGAGTAGGTGAATTCAGTCAAGTGGTGAGGCAATCTGTGTGTGCATGTGTGTGTGTGGGTGTAGGATAGGATCTGGAACAGATTCAGATCTGTCCCCTTTACATCAAAAGTCTTCAATAGAATTGTCCATTCTTACTGTCTCTCTTTATTCTCCTCCCATCCATTATTTCACTGAAACCAGTCTTGTCAAGGTTGCTAACTGTCTCTAAGTGCTACCTCAAGTGGGTGATTTTTAGTCTTCTTGAGTCAGTTCAATATAACAAACATTTTCAAAACTTCATCTATTTCATCTAAATTGTCACTTTTATTGACATAAAATAAGTGTCCTCTTGTTTCCTCTTAAATACCTACAGCAATTCCAAATGTAGCTGTTGATCTTTGCCTATGTCATTCTGAAAGCATCTTTTTTAGGAGCTTTTCCGCCCCTTCATGTTCGCATGGTACTTTTCCTTTGATACTTTGCAGCATTTTCGGTGCTATTACTTATGCAGCCTTGGTGAACCATTAATGATTGAGGGTACTTTACAAAATACCAACTAAATTGCAGAAAAAGAAGTTACAGCAGAGTAAACTACACGTTTCAGAAATCACAGAGTTCAGACCAGCCTGCCATAGTACTCACTGGCTCATAGTCTTTGTGTTTAGAGCTAAAGCTTATTGGCCGACAGCATTAAAAAAAGAAAAAAAACCAAACCATCTGGGGGCGCCTGGGTGGCTCAGTCGGTTGAGCGGCCGGCTTCGGCTCAGGTCATGATCTCGTGGTCCGTGAGTTCGAGCCCCGCGTCGGGCTCTGTGCTGACAGCTCAGAGCCTGGAGCCTGTTTCAGATTCTGTGTCTCCCTCTCTCTCTGACCCTCCCCCGTTCATGCTCTGTCTCTCTCTGTCTCAAAAATAAATAAACGTTAAAAAAAAAATTAAAAAAAAAACATCTGTAACCCTTGCTTTCATTTCCTGGAAATGTGCCATAGCACTCGAAACACAGAAACATGTAAATGTGAATGTATACATAAATCGCATACATCACCATGGAGACACACACATCATGTTTTTAAACTTATTTCTGAGATAAACAGCATTATAACAAGTCAGAGCTGCCCCAGCAGGTATACAATGGGGTGTGCTTCTAAATATAAAAGGCAGGGGCAAGTGTATGCATAAGACAATAAACCTGAGTCCTCATATGTATTCCCATGATAGTATCCAGACTGGGTAGGACCTCATCACCTGATGTGAGTAGATTTGCCCTTGGAAATTTAATCCCATGCAATTCAACTAACAACCCATATTTGTTAGGGATAAGGTGCTGGCATTTGTAGTTATGCACTGTAGACATTGATAACTATTATTCCTTCAAGACCAAAGGCAACAATATCTGCTAAGTTGTAGGATGCTAACATACCTGATTCTCTACTCATTGAATTGCTCCTCCTAGGTTTTGCCTTGGAGTTAATGTGAGCGCTAGGAGGCGGCTGGGGAAAATGACAACTCTCTTCTGTGCTGGGCCCCAGGCAGGTGCTGTGGTGAGGAACGACTTGTCGCCGTGGCGGGGGGCGGGGGCGCACTATAGCTCGGGATCACAGTGTTCCCAGGGGTCTATGAAAATGTTTTCATTTCTATTAAAATCAGAAGAAAGGGGCACCTGGGTGGCTCAGTAGGTTAAGTGTCCGACTTTGGCTCAGGTCATGATCTCTGTTAGCTGTGCTAACAGCTCAGAGCCTGGAGCCTGCTTCAGATTCTGTGTCTCCCTCTCTCTCTGCCTCTCCCCAGTTCACACTCTGTCTCTCTCTCTCTCTCTCAAAAATAAATAAACATTTAAAAAATTTTAAATCAGAAGAAAAAATCTAAATGTTTAGGCAGAATAAAATGTTTTGATATATAATATCGATATATTCATCTTTATACCAATACAAACATAAAATTGTAACTTAACATTTTTTATGGAGAAAGGGGCCATCAAAGCAAAAGTGCTAAGAGCCCATGAGAGTCCCAGTGTCGTCCTGGTTGTGGCCAGAGTGGAAGTCTCTTCTGACTGGAAGATTTTGAAGTAGAAGACAGAGTGCTGCAGAGAAATGGCCTCTGTGTGTTTTCCCACAACAAAGGCAGAGGCAGTGCCTTAAAAACATCCCCATTTATTGATTCTTCCTGCCCCAAATCACAGGGCTGATCCGCAATAGAATACATCCATTGTATAGACTATGGGCAGCTGTTTCCTGCTCAGGGAGGTAGCAGGGTTCCCTGAGGGGTCAGAATGGAGTGGCTAGTGCTTGTTGCGTGCAGATGCAAAAAGAATGCCCAAGACTGGTGTGGTATTAATAACGTCATCAAAGTTTAGCAAAAAGAAGCAAACCTATGACAATAATATTTGAAGTTGGTAGGGGAGAGGGGTGTCTGAGAACTGTTGTGTCCGGAAGCAGCAAGTCCCCAAGGAGATAGGTTAGTACAGATTGGAAGAGGATGATGCAGAACTGTGTCTTCAAATATGCTATTTTACCCTGTCGTCCTCACTGGAATGAAGTAGGTATCAAAATTATCTGGAAAGCTTTTACAAAGCGAGGGATTCCACTGAAGAGTCTAATATCTACCCCCACCCCTCCCTGACACACACAAGGGAAGTTTCCACACCCTTCCTTTAAAAATCACTGCCATAATAAGCTGCTATTACCGATGAGAAGATACTGTGTTTCTCACTATGATGGATCAAAAAAAAACAACACACAAAACAAAAAACTAATAACTACTGATGTAAAAGACAGAAGAGTACTAAGATACTGAGAGCTACCACTTCCCTCTTATCTACTATGTCCAGTTATTCTAGTACTTTGCATATTTTAACCCACTTTAGTCTTCACAATAATCCAACAAGGGGGAGGGCATTATTACTACAGTCATTGTATAGAGAAACAGGCACAGAGAGGTTAGGTAACTTGACTACAGTCACACAGACAATAAGTGTCAGTGCTGGTGTTCAAGCCCAGGCACTCAAGCTCTGGAGTTGGTGCTATTACTGGTCGTTGAGTAGAGGAATTGGTAGTTAAAATGACACTAACATATGTCACAATACCTGCCCACATGAACTATTTACTAAATCAATACATTTTACCAATAACATCACTTGTGTTTTCCCAATTCCTTGTTTTACAAAACCCTAGGAGAGAACTCCCTCCATTGTCACTGAAACAGGACTTCTGAAATTCTGGGTGGATCCAAGCAGTTCATCTGAAGGGCCCTAGCAAAGAACTATCACATTTCAAACTTCCAAAATGAAGTAACTTGCCAAATTATGAAGTAACTAAATTCATACTTCAAGATGTTACATGTTTTGAAACAAATCTGGACTTACTCATATTTGTAATCATTTACCCTAATATTTCAACATGTGTTTCCTCTCTCCAGTGGATTACAGAATCCAGTTCAGATAGATTTCTCAACTCGATCTTGAACCTAAGAACTCCTTCTAATTCACCACACATGTGTCAAAGTGCAAAGGTATTAGAAGCCCATTGCTTTGCTTTTTTCATCTTATGCTTCGATTACTCTACCAAGAACTAGAGTAGGTCTGTAAGGGCACCAAGCTCTTCTTTTTTCAGCCTTTAATGCCCTGCCCCATGTGCTTGGAGCCTTGGAGGCTCAGACTTGGCCCACTAGCGCCATGCCCTTCCCCCAACCTAAGGAGAATTTTACCTTTCAGGAAAGAAGGCTGTCCTTTTGAAAGCTTTTCTTCTATTGAAGACATTCAGCCATCTAGAAAACTTTTTTTCTGAAGGCACATCTCCCCTCTCCAAATTAACTATCTAAACCCAAAGCCAACCTTGATTTAAGGGTGGATAATAAATTGTTTTACATCCATGACGATCTGCCCAGTTGAAAATGGAAACGGATCCATGACAAGAATTGTGGAAAACTGTGAAGAGAAGCAAAGTGCTTTGTCTACAGAAGTAAAATGGCATGGAAATATTCTGCCCTTTCTTTTTATTGTGTGTGTAGCATTTAGTGTATTTTTATGATTGCAAAAAATAATACATAATTACCATGGCTATTTGGAAAACAAAGGCACAAAAGATAAATATAAAATAATCCATAGTTTTACAGCCAGAGATAACATATGTTAATCATGTTAATTCATGGGCATATGTCTATCTAGTCACTAAAGGAAGGACATGTCCTGTTGACTCTTTTGTTATATGACTGGTTTTTTCCTCTTCAATCAATATATTCTGATATTTTTCACATCATTAAGTATACTTCTACTTAGTGATTCTTTGTTGATGTATCTGGTCTAGAAATTGGATATAACGTAATATATTTGATATATATATTTAGGTTGAACATAAAATTGCCATTTTTGCAGGTCAAATAGTTGAATATCATCAATTTTATATGTTTCCACCTAATATTTTCCCATCGCTGGATTCTTAGGTTATTTCCAATTTTTTATCTTACAAATAATGATGTGATGAACACTTTGCACATAAATCTTTTTGCAAGACTATGATTCTTTTCTTGGGATATATTGTTAGTAGTGAAATCACTGAGTCAAGAAGGATGGACCTTTGATATGGCCTTTGATACATGTTGCCAACTTTTCTTCCAGATAATGCTGAGTTATAATCTCTTTGGCAGCTTTAGTGCTTAAAAAAAAAAAACAAAAAAACAAAAAAACCTCAATTATTCTGTTTAGCTAATCTTCATACTAAAGCAGGAAATCATGTCACTGTTGGTTACCTTCCCAGCATTTAAATTTTATCACACAATATTTTTGCATGCCCAGAACCTTTATAAATCCATGGTTAATGCAGATGAGTGATAAAGCTTGCTTGAACCCAGCACCCAGCTTTTTAGTTCATGAGAGCCTAGTTAAAAAACTAGAAGAAATGCCTTCCCTTCCACTCAAGTCAATTCCCCTAGACTGCATTACCCGCTATGATGCTAAAAATGGCCAATGCTTCATTTGTGGGCATCAAGTTAAATTGCACTAGAAGATGCAGAAGCCACTATTTTGTTTTGTTTCTTAGTTGTTTTAGATGGAGAATAGTGACACAGTCAGTGAAGGAAAGCTGAGGGAAGATATGGTGTAGTTACACGTGTGCACATGTTTATGTGTATGAGTGTGTATTAGGGAATCCTGGGGTTCATTCTTCTACAGGTAGCAATTGATTGGGGTGTAAAGGAAAGATGTTAACAGGTTCTAAAATTTTTCATTTTTAAGTTTTATTTTATTTATTTTGAGAGAGAGAGGAAATGGGGGAGGGGCAGAGGGGAAGGGAGAGAGAGAGAGAATCCCAAGCAGGCTCCGCACCGTCAGCACAGAGCCCGATGCGGAACTCAAAGTCACAAACTGTGAGATCACCACCTGAGCCAAAATCAAGAGTCAGACGCTCAATTGACTGAGCCACCCAGGTGCCCCTAAAAAATAATTTTTTTTAAGTGTGAATCAGCCATAATGAGTCAAAGGCTGAGGTGACAAAATCTGTATCTGAAAGTTCTTGCTTTAAAATCTCATCACATTTTAGATATTATTTTAAGACTTTAAGAACATGGTTGCACTTGACTTGAAAAATGTTATCTAAAATATTCTTACTATGTGGACTTCCAGACAATTTAGAATCAACATCTTTGTAGGGAAAGGAAACAAAACTCAATTTCTTTTCCACATGTTGTCTAGTTAGTAGTGTTTCAAGTGCTACTTCTGAGTTTTCTGAAGTCCTTTTCTATACAAATCAGGTAATTTAGCCCCAAACGTCTTGTTTTGCCAGTGGAACTTACCTAGTAATTGCTAGTTTTATAGTTCTCAAGTTGCTTTGGGGAAAATTGCTTTCGGGAGACAAGAAAAGACTTTTGTCATCTTTAGACTCAGATTAAACTACCTAAGTTTGAAAGAGGACATCGCAATAGACAATGTACAACCTGATAGAAAATATATCCACATAATTTGCTTATATGTAAAACAGACAATATGCACATGGGGTTATAAAGGCAGATAAGAAAATTACAGTCATTGTAGTCTTTCTCCTTTCATAGAAAACCTCAACTCATATTAGACATTTTCCTGATAAAGAATATGTTTTAAAAATCATCTGCACCTCCCCACTCACAAGCTGTACATTTGTAAATCTGGAATAACAGGTGAGGGATAACTCTGGTTATCAAAGCAGGAGCAGAACTTATAACTTAAAGTTTGTTATAATAACACCAAAATTCTAATTATCCAGTTAGTAATAATTTTGAAAAGCTACAGTAGTGAGACTGGTAATCACACCAGTGCTGCTGACAGTGTGAATTAGTGCAAACTTTCTGAAGATGAAGTGACACTATGCTTTAATAAACTTAACATTTTTGTATCTCTTAACCTTGTAGTTCTGCTAAAGTAAAAGGGCAATTTGATATGTGGGGAAAGATTCATGAACAAATGAAACATTCGTACTATTAATTTGATTGTAGTGTTTGGAAACAATCCAAATGCTAGAGGAACGCATAAAAAGTTATGTCATACGCTGGAAAATTATGTAGTAAAAAATGACATCTTCAAATGGTTTCATAAATGGAAAATGAAAATATTAAGTGGGTAAAGCAGAACATATTATATATTTATTATATATACATAAATTGTATACGGGTAAATCTTTTCACATTACTAATTCCTTGTCACGATTTGGTTAATATAGGCTTAAATGAGTAGGAAAAAAATCTTGAAGGAAATATACCAAAGAAACAAAAACAAAAGATATGGCAAGAATGATTACTGATAATTACGGCTTTCTGATGTACATTTTTCTCCTATTCTAATTCCTCTGAAATGAATATATATTAAAGTGAAATAATATTTTGAATAATAATATTCATAAAATGAAAATTTTTAAAGTAGAAAAAAGAATGGAAGGGAGAAGAGAAGGAAGGGAAGGAAGGAGGGAAAGAGGACGAAATACTGATTTCAGAGTGGTTTGGAAATACTGATTTCAGAGTCAGACACTCTGAAATCAGTATTTTAAGGAAAATGTTATTCTGAAAAAGAAAACAAGAAAATTTTGGTTGGACTGATCAATGTGGTAGTACAGATATGACTATTTCTCCATTTCAAACTGTTCCATGATATGGGACAGAAAGACACATGAACTGAAAGATAATAAGAGCTAATAGTTCACATTAGGTGGACTTTGGTCCCTGGAGTTTAAAAACAAAGATAATGTGGGTAAATGTGGTGGTATTTATTTGGTGTATGTTTGGTAACTCCAATAACTAGGTATCAGCTACCCTGAACATAATTCAAGTCTCTCCTCTTCAGTGAGGCCCTTCCCCGCCTGGTCAGGTTCTGTGAATATCTGCCACAGACTCATCCATCTTCTCATTCTATCTAGTATTTTTCTTTCTAGGGGCCATGGTTCATATCTTTCTGTGTCTGTTACCTAGCACTACCTACCTTGTCAGACGCTTTATTGCTGCCAACAAAGGAGCATATATTAGTCCAAGTTCTTGGTGAGAAGACAAAAAACTGATTCTGAATACTTTAGTAAGAAAGGAAAATCATTGGAAGAGTCTTGGGTTGCAGACAGAATGCAGAAAAGGCCGGACATGAAGATCCCAGCAAAAACAAGGGAGGAAAGCATAGCCAAGAACTTTTCACAGAAACCGCCTCATAGAACGTTGTCTCTACTGTTGTTGCTGTGGACACATGGCTGCAGTTGCAGGGACTAAGAGCTGTCTGATCCCACTTGACAGTCAAGAACTGGGAGAGACATCCGCCTGGCCACTCTCGCTGCCGGGGGCAGGGGAAGTGTAATGTCCATCTCCCCTGGCCTCTGTACTGGGAGTCGAAGCTTGACCCCTCGCTATTGTTGAGAGTCTCCTCAAAGAAGAAGCGTGTTTGGATAGTGGGCAGCCAAAATGTCAACTATCCATTATGAATGGCCATGATGATGAAACCCTTAACGTCACTTTCAGACACACTTGGGGAATTCATACCTCCTATTCCTGCAACTTTAGTTTCTGTGAGTCTGAGTGTCCTGGTTCCCAACAGGAGATCAATTACACCATGCACATAGTAAGAGTATCACTGAATTTAAAGCTACAGCTGCCCCCTTGTCATTTGAGTCTACTTGTGCCAATAGAACAGCAGGCACAAAAATAATTAGCACACTTGCAGGAGTCACTGATGATTACATGGAGGTAGATTTTACGCTACATAATGGGCTAGGGGGGAATATATTTGGCTCTCAGTGTTCCACTGGGGCTATATTAATACTTCCATACCCAGTTTTAGCTGCACACGGGCAAGTGCAACCACTCGCCAGTGGCTCAGACCACCCCAGGGAGGAAGGTCTGGGTCACTTAACCAGACAAGCCACGCAGACTAGCCACGCAGGCTAGCATAAGTACTAACAGAAAGGGATGGTAATCTAAACAAGTGGAGGAAGAAGGTGGTGGAATGTCCATTGTTGTCCCAGGACAAACTGCAGTAGTGGGGCTATAGTGCCCCCCATCAAATCTGCCTTTGTCAGATTCCCTTAGAAATTGTGAAGAATCAGGGGTGCCTGCGTGGCTCAGTTGATTTAGCTCAGGCCATGATCTCACGGTCATGAATTCAGCTCAGGTCATGATCTCATGGTTCAATCTGTGGGTTTGAGCCGTGCCTTGGGCTCTGTGCTGACAGCTCAGAGCCTGGAGCCTGCTTCAGATTCAGTGTCTCCCTCTCTCTCTGCCCCCCCTCCTGCCCCCCACTCTCTCTCTCTTTCTCTCTCTCTCTCAAAAATAAACATTAAAAAAAATTGTGAAGAATCTATATGTAGATGGAGTGAACTTGATATAAGAAGCGAGTGGATCTGACCAGTACATGGGCAGGATATGGTGAGTGCTGTTGATGTGTCACCCAGCTCCAGTTTACTGAGCTGGGGCATCAATCACCACCCAGCTGCTGTGCTTCTTCTCCAGAGAACCGTCTCCAGCCAACAGGAGCTGCCTTGAGAAGTTTTGCCCTCCCACCCCACCACATGTAGGAGCAGCATGAAGCCAACGGTTGACTGACACAGGACCACAAAAAGCCAGTCCCCTTGTCTCAATATGAGATAAACAATGTGGTGCAATTTATGCTCCAGAGCTCCCTATGGGATCACCGTGAAGGTGGGCCCCCACTGAGGCCTCATCCTTGCTAGCCAGCTTCCCTTGCCCTATCCTGGGTTCATGGTTCCCTCTCTCCTGAAAGTATCCCCTCAACAAATCTCCCGCATACGCATGCCCATCTCAGGCTCTGCTTCTAGGGTGATCTCGAATAGTCACCATTAAATATTTTTTAAAAAGACTTTTTAAAAAATTTATTTATTTTGGGGGGGGGCAGGGCAGAGAGAAAGGGAGAAAGAGAGAGAATCCTCAACAGGCTCCACACTGCCAATGTGGAGCCTGACGTGGGGCTCGAACCCATGAACCATGAGATCATGATCTGAGCCGGAACCAAGAGTCAGACACTTAACTGACTGAGCTAACCAGGTGCCCCTAAAAAGACTTTCTTATTAATTACAAAGAATTTGATGTCTTAGGTGGTATTTTAGTTGTACTTCTGTAACAAAGATCCTTTTGCCAATTGAAGCTGTTATATTTGGGTCACTTTTTTCCAGTTTTTAAGTTTTTCCAGAGTGTGCTTTGTGGGAAATAAGGTTCCCAAGATAGTCCACACACACACACACACACACACACTCACTCACACACACACAAAACAGTAAAGGATTTTGTGTCAAATGGTTTGAGAAACTCTGCAACGTATGTGTCAGTCTGGGAGACTCGTTGTGCACGTGATCCATGAAAGACTGTGAGGTAGCAGCACCCAGTGCTTAAATGCCCCAACAGATCTGTTTTCAAATCCTAGCTCTGCCACTAATCAGGCTTGGGATCATCATTTAGCTTTTCTGATCCCAAGTTTCTTATACATAAAATTGATGAGCATATACCTTATAATTATAATGCAAGAATGAAACAGTAGAATGCACAAAAAGCACTCAACACAGTACTAGGCACATAGTAATCAGCAATAAATCATGACAAGTAAATAAATAAAAATAAGTGACTTGAGTTGCGGGGGAGAAGACTGTTAAATTTTCTTGACCACAGAACCCTTTCTTTTTTAAAAAACATACGAGTCAGAGAAAAAAACAAAAGATGCATTTCAGAAAATGCTGATTTGGTGAAATTGAATCATGCTCACTCATTACAAATTAGACAGCATTATGTAAGAATGTGAACCAGGTAAACAGTTAAGCAAGATAACTTGGGCAAATACCCCCAGTGACAATTCAGAGATCTCTGCATGAAAAACAAAGCAAAACAGGGGTGCTTGGGTGGCTCAGTCAGTTAAGCGTCCGACTTCAGTTCAGGTCATGATCTCACGGTTTGTGAGTTTGAGCCCTGTGTTGGGTTCTGTGCTGACAGCTCAGAGCCTGCTTCAGATTCTGTGTCTCCTCTCTCTGCCCCTCCCCCGCTTGTGCTCTGTCTCTCTCTGTGTCTCAAAAATAAATAAATGTAAAAAACAAAAATTTTAAGACAAAACAAAAACCCAAAAGTAAAGAGTCGTTATTTTAATTCTTAGAAAATTAGCCCCTGCCTTGCTTGTATTTTCCAAATCAATGCTAACTTTCCACTTTGGTTACATGATTGCCCAAGTATTCTTGATATTTGCTTACCTAGTTATATGTTATGTGTCAACTTGAAAAATTGGAATCCCCCTGCATCTCGAGTCTGGGTGACCCTAGTTGATTTACAGCCCCACCCCCAACCCAGCCCAGCGCCCCTGGGAGGGATCAGAGAGAGCACAATGGGACAGGAAGAGTAAGAGGCTCTGTAATAGCAGAGCAGTAGCTGGAGCCAAAGTAAGAGGCAAGGTGCTTGTGCTTTACTTGATAGGACAGGAGGCTTCAGCTAGAACATTTTTATGGAGTTAAGTCAATAAAGCAGTTCCTTTATTCCCAGAATAATAATGAGAAAATTTCAGAAAAGGAGATTCTGTAGGTATTATGTTAGTTTGCTACGGCTGCCATATAACAAAACTCCACAGACTGGGAGTTTTTATTTTGTCATGGTCTGGAGGTTGGAAGTCCAAGATCAAGGTGTGGGCAGGTGTGGTTTCTGCTGAGGCCTCTCTCCTTGGCTGGCAGATGACTACCCTCTCACTGTGTCTTTGCATGGCCTTTTCTCCAGATGTGCCCATCCCTGATGTCTCTTCCTTTTCTTATAAGGACACCAGTCTTATTGGATTAGGGTCCCAGACTTAAGACCTACTATACTTACTTACCTCCTTAAAGGTCCCATCTTTGAAAAAAGTCACATTCTAAGATTGGCTTTCAACATATGATTTTGGGAGCAACATAATTCAGTCCATAACATATTCGGTAAAAATATAGATCAGACATATTTTTTGACTGCCATAAATTCTATCTCTTGAAGAAATATTTATTAGCCTTGACCTCAGTGAAAGAGTTCATCTATGAATATTTACTGCTATAGTGTACTGTAAGGTATGACTTTCCTCTCTGCACTCCTAGGGAAATGCTATTTGCATACAGAGTAATCATTTTAAAATCATTTCATCACTTAGAAGAGAGTGGATCTCCTCTCTCACAGAGCCTTCCCCAAAAGGCCATCTGTGTCAGAGTCATATACTTCTATGGGGAGAAAGAGCCAATTTGGGGTTGGAAATCAGAATTCTAGTCATGGTTTTACCTCTATGTAGTTGGAAAGTTCCCTTTCCTCCTTAGGGCAAGGCAAATTCACCCTGCAGCAGTTCTCTTGGGAAACAGGTTTCCGTTTTGGCTTTTTTTTTTTAAATTTAGGTTCAAAATGTGTCAAAGATCATCTGTGCTTTGCTGTTTTCAGGCAATTCTTTTGTTAGCATATCCAGCATTTGGATGGCATACAAAGTAGCTAACACATTATCATGGCATGAGTCCAGGCTTACAAACTAAACAAGATAAACTAGTTAATAGAAACAGAACTTTACAATACAGACTCTGATTTCAACAGAGGGGGCAAAAACCCAGAAAGGTTATTTTTTGTTTTTTTGTTTTTTGTTGTTTTTTTTTCTTTTATTGCCACAGATATGGTTCCCCACGCCCCTCTTCCAAACAAAATGTTTATAAAGAGAAAGAGTGTCTCTTCCAAGTTTTTTTCTTGGATGAGTTATTTGCAGATTATGTGTGTTTTGACGGCCTTCATATGGGTGGAGAATAGAAAGAGCTGCCATATGGAAATTCATCAAATGTTAGAGCTAATAAAAAGGCATTACCATAATACAGTATAAGACCTTAATTTTTCATATGGAGAAAAAAAACCCACAAAAACTCGAGGTCCTGAAAATTAACTAACCAAGTCCAGATGTGTCAGAGATAGCATTGGGTCATTGCCATGTCTCCCAGCTAAAACATGAATTCTTCTACACCAGAGACAGTGATTTATGCTTCTTTACATTTCCTTTAAATCCCAGCAACTGCTGGGCACATGTAACACTCTAAAAACTCTTGTGTATCAACAATGCCATTATCCTAAAATGACGGTAGAGTCTAAGAGCATTAAAGTTCTCAAAAACAGAGGCATCTGGGTGGCTCAGTCAGTTAAGTTTCGGACTTCAGCTCAGGTCATGAGCTCACAGCTTGTGAGTTTGAGTCCCATGTCAGGCTCTGTGCTAACAGCCCAGAGCCTGGAGCCTGCTTCGGATTCTGTGTCTCCCTCTCTCTCTCTGTCCCTCCCCTGCTCACATTCTCTCTCTCTCTCTCTCTGTCTCTCTCTCTGTCTCTCTCTCTCTCAAAAATAAATAAATGAATATTAAAAAAATAAACATTTAAAGTTCTCAAAAACAAACAAAAGGGCAGTGTTAATTTCATAACAGAACCATGTAAAATTATTTCAAAAGATTAATATAGTTTGGTAAAATAATCCCTAAATCTGATGGTATCATCAAGGGAAAACCACCATGTGATTACCTAATATGTTGTCATATAGAATCAAATAAATCTTTCAGAGTTAGAGAGAACCACAGAAATTATCTAGCACTAGCTCCTAATTTTACAGCTAAGAAAACTAAAGAAAAAACAAGAATAACTAAGACTTTCTCTTGAAGAAGAAGCTGAGATAGCTTTTTATAAAAGACAGTGTAGTATCAGCAAAGCAACAGGCAAATAGATCAAAGGACAAAATCGGGAACTCACAGAAAAGACCTACGCACTGATCGAAACTGGATATGTGACCGAGTTAGTACTAGAGATGGACAGGAAAAGAGTGCATTTATCAATAAAAGGTTCTGGGACAGTTGGTTACCCATATGGAAGAAAAATAACATGGCACATCCTACCTCATTCCATAACAAAAAAAAATTTTTTAATCCCAAGTAGATTGAAAGCATAAATGTTAAGACATAAATATGTGGAATTTTATACCATGTTTATGACTTGGAGTAGGAAAGGATTTCTTAAACAAGACATAGAAAGCACAAAACATACAGAAATAGATTAATAAATGTGACTACATTAAAGTTAAAAACACCTGCTTATCAAGACACACTATGAAAAGAATGCAAAGAAAATCCACAAAAATACCAAAAGATACTGGCAACACATGTAAATAACAAAGGACATGTATCCAGGATATGTGTAGATTTTCCATGAATTGTTAAGAATAAGACAATCCAATAGAAAAAGAATGTTAAAGACATTTGAACAGTTACTGCATAGAAGGTGGAACCCTAAATGAACGATAACCTAGCAAGAGATATTCAATCTCACTATAAGAAAACACAAATTAAAGCCACAATGACTTCCAATAATGCACCCACCAGACTGGCCCAAAACTTCTACAATACTAAGTGTTGATGAGTGTGCGGTGCAATAAGAATTCTTTTACTGTAGGTGGGATTACAGATTGGTGCTAGCGCTTGGAAACTTTCCCTAGTGAGGCGACATGAACATAAGCCACAACCCAGATAAATGGACAGGTGTGTCACGGAAATGAGTAAAAGTACTCATGGCAGCACTACCTATCCAAAACACGAGAAAGCACCCAAAGTCTTTTTAGCAGATAAATTGTGGAACATGTATGCAATTAAATACCCGAAAGCAATGAAAATTTTAACAAATTACGGTTCACACATCAACATGAATGAAATGTAAAAATAATAAGACTGAGTGAAATAAACAAGGCACAAAAGAATATTTCCTGCACAATTCCTTGTACGTGGAATTCAGGCGTGGTGAAATTATTTTTGTTAAAGCAAAAAACTGGGGCTTCTGGGTGGCTGAGTCGATTTAGTGTCCGACTTTGGCTCAGGTGACGATCTCATGACTTGTGAGTTCGAGCCCCACATCAGGCTGACATCTCATATCCTGGAGCCTGCTTCAGATTCTGTGTCTCCCTCTTTCTCTGTGCCTCCCCTGCTTGTGCTCTGTCTCTCTGTCTCTGTCTCTGTCTCTCTCAAAGATAAATAAACATTAAAAGAATTTTTTTTGAAAGCAAAAAACTAATACAAAAATCAAGATAGCTATTTTCTCTGGGAATAAAGAGAGCACAAGGTAGTGTCCAAGTTCCTGGACAAGGGAAGAGATTTTATTCTAGATCAAGGTCTTATATTTATGACTTGGGTTATAGTTTATGGCTTTTATGGCTTTATGATTATTGTTTATATTATACATATGTATGTTTTATATTACCTTCTCTATGTATGATATATTTTGCACCACAGAAATATTTTTTTAAAAAAGGCAAGAAAATCAATATGGAAGAAAGGGTACTAGGCTTGGAGTCAGGAGGTACTACCATAAAGTCAAAAGTTAAAAAAAAAACAGGTTTCTGTAAACGTTTAGTTACTCAACTGTTCAGTAGTGGAAAGTGTATTTGGAGCAAGGAGAAGCAGAGTAGTGGATAGTCTTTTTAAGTTCTTTGGATAATATCATGGACTACTTTTGAAGTCTGGGGATACTTAAAAAAAATTTTTTTTTAATGTTTATTTTTGAGAGACAGAGAGAGACAGAGCATGAGCAGGGGAGGGGCAGAGGGAGAGGGAGACACAGAATCCGAAGCAGGCTCCAGGCTTGAACTCGTGAACGGTGAGATCATGACCTGAGCCAAAGTCAGACACTTAACGAACTGAGCCACCCAGGTGCCCCAAAGCCTGGGGATACTTAAACATCATTCCATTGCCTAGACATCAAGCACTTTCTGAATGCCAGAATCTTTGCGGCATTTCTTTGTGTTATCACAACAAATCTACAAAGACTGTGCTATTGTATCTGTTCTATAGACAAGAAATCTGAGGCTCAGAAAAGTTAAATGCCTTGCCCAAATCAATCCAGTCAAAAAGGAGATAGTATACCAGAACTCCTTAAACTCTATTGTGCAGATGAATCTCCTGAGATATTAAAATGCAGATTCTGACTTCAGGAGTTCTGGGAACCCAAGAATCTGCATTTATAACTGGTCCACAGACCCACTCTGAATATCATGGGTTCTGGAGCCATGCTGCCTGGAACCATGATGCTACCATTTAATAGTTTTATGGCACAGGACAGTTACATTCCTTTTTCTCATCTGTAAAAAGGGGGTAACGATAAGGCTTAGTTCATCAGGTTGTTGTGATGTTTATAATATTCATGCAGGGTTTTGAATAGTGCCTGGCACTTAGAAAGCATTTGAAAATAGTAGTCATTTTTAGTAAGTAACATAGAGCTACATTTCTAATGAAAATTTCACTATTACTAAAGGAGCTAATAAATTATACCAGAGAGCCCTTGGCACAAACATTAGGAAAAATTGCCAAGAGAATCCTAGCAAGAAACTCTGCCATTTTGACTTTTTATACTCTATTCATACATCTTGCCCAATCTTGTTACTTCATGTGACTTTATAGAAAAATACTTAATACCCAGCAGACTTGCTTATGTGGAGAATAATTTCCCACATCTTTCTGCAAACTAGCTGCACTATGTATGAGGAAACAATTTTCTGGGAAAACAGCTAAGACTGGGAATCCATCCAGTTGTTTAAAACTGCTGATCAAATCCAGACTGACAAACAATTAAAAAAATTTTTTTTCATGTATTTTTGAGAGACAGAGTGAGACAGAGTGTGAGCGGGAGAGGGGCAGAGAGAGGGAGACACAGAATCTGAAGCAGGCTCCAGGCCCTGAGCTGTCAGCACAGAGCCTGATGTGGGGCTCGAACCCACGAACTGTGAGATTATGAACTGAGCCAAAGTCGGATACTTAACTGACTGAGCCACCCAGGTGCCCCAAACACTTTTTAATAGAAACTATTTTGAAGTTAAAATGTTACATTAAATGGAATCATTGACTAATGGTATTTTGAGGGTATTTCTCACTGTTTGCAAGTGAGAAACAGCATTAGTACCAAAGTCCTCTCTTCCCCAACATCCTAACAACACTGCTGTCCCTCCCTAATCATTCAGGTTCCAGCTGTGATGTGGTCTTTGTTCATTCCTTTCCTTTATCAGCCTGTAAGATTATATTCAGCAAGTTTATAAAGGATCTTAACACCACCAATAACCATGGTCTTTGGTCAGTGGAGAAGCAAGCCAATTATCTTGGTTGTAAATGCACTTTCCAAAGAAAACAAATGTGTGTTCCCATTTGAAAATGCAAGGAACCTACTGGGAAATAATAACTTGGATGCCATAAACCACTCCTGCCCACCCCAACAAAGGGACGACAATCTGATTCAGCCAAGGGACAAGCAAAACAACTTAGCTGAGTCTCCACAGGTACATCTGTCAGAATGATTAACCTTAGTCACAATCAGACATAGTGACCTCCATTAGTTAGATAATGGAGGTAAAAACAGATCGTGTTCCTTTATTTCCTGGCCAATTACACAGCCCTATTTTCCTCTGTGTTCAATAGAAGTGACCTAAAAGCTTTTGAGGCACCAGTCTAGGTACAACAACCCTTCAAAAATTATTTTGTTCTCTCATTTCTTTGCAGGGGAAAATATCCCAAAGGGTGCTGTTTTGTAGACCAGCAGAGACTGTTTAACTGTACTCTGGAATAGAGAAAAAAAGCAAATCTGCCTGGTGGCTTTTGCAGTTGAATTTCCTCTTTCAGACAACAATTAATTTAGCCCATTGTCTGAAAAAGAGGCTGAGCTCACTGTGAGCTGGGCTCTGTTTACACTGGATTCTATCATTTTGTTTCCATAGCTTTGTGAGTTTGAAAGTCAAACCAAACTCATAATTAGGTTACTTGTTTAGATAAAATATTATTATTATTATTATTATTATTACTATTTGGGGTTAAAATTCTCTCTGGGAATGTCCCACAAAGACACGAGGGAAGTGACACAGGAATCCCAGAGTGCTCTTTCCTGAAGACAGAGGAAAGGTTGCAAAACCTACGGAAACACAGGAGTATCTGCGAATTTGAAAAATTGTACAAACATTGACTATGCACCAGTTTAATGCTGAGTTACTGAGACAAATGCAAAGGGTCTCTGCCCTTAGCATCTCATACCCCGTTCGGCAGGCATTCAAGATTTGGTTCTGCCCTTCTCAGGACAGCACAGGAGAGGGGCAGCTACTAACTTACTGAGAGGCCAGGCTAGCCCCCTGACCTCCTTTCCCACACTGGTATGCATATCACCAGCTTAAAAGGAACTTCTTGGTCACAGATCCACACCCAGAGTTGCCTAGAATACTCCCCAGTCGTTGTATCCAGGACCTGGTATAGGCTGAGCCACCACACAGGATGAGTTGTGGAAACTTCTCCAGCACACTGAAACATTTCAGGCCTGCCCTCCAGTACTGGCACCTGGCAACCACAAGCCACCACCTTTTCCTCTCTTCCTCTGAGCACATGCTCCTGCTCACTCCCTTCCTGTAACAAGGCCACTGGGTGACACTTCTGCCCTGCCGGCACCGCCTTCTCTCTCTCTTTCTCTCCACCTCTTCCTTCCCACTTACTGCTTCTTTATGAAGTGCTGAAGTGCCAGGAACTCATAGCACCGAAAATCAAAGATTAATAGAAAAGCGTTTCCCTGTGAGGTTGCGCCGGAGTTGTTTTCTCCCTCCTCCCGCCAAGCAGACTTCCTGGTCTTTGTTTATCATTGGCTCAGGGCTAAACTCACTGAACCTAGCAGTCTCTGGGCTGCAGGGCTAATGGAGGAAGGCCCGGCGGGAAGCGAGGCAGCTGCTCTCACCTCACTTCCATCCTCTGCCTACTCCCAATGCCATGTAGCTGTTAGAATCCCAACGTGACAGAAGAGAAATTCTGATCAGAGAAGTTAATTGGCCTGCCCGGGAGCACACAGCTCATATGGTCTCCTTCTGAGATGCATGACCAAACCCCCACACAGTCTTGCAGAGCCTCTTGATCTTTTCCTGCTCCCAGAGTCGAGGGCTCCTCTGCATTACCACAGAAAACCATCTCTCTCTCTCTTTTTTAAGTTTTTATTTATTTTGAGAGAGAGAGAGATTGAGTGTGAGTGGGGAGGGGCAGAGAGAGAGAGAATCCCAAGCAGGGATCTCTCTGCACTGTCATCGCAGAGCCCAGTGTGGGGCTCAGACCCACGAACTGGGGGATCATGAAACCAAGAGTCAGACACTTAATGGACTGAGCCACCCAGGTGGCCCAGAAGACCATCTTTTAGAGGTGGAGCAAGGGCTGCAGGCCATGGGGAAGGGGCATGGCTTCCTGACAGGAATGGCAGCATGAGGCCCAACACTGGGGCCCGCTGTGGTGAAGAAGGTCAAGCACAGAGCCACTTCCTCAGAAGGCCTGATGGTTTCGCTTTCCCACTGCTTCTGCTCATTTCTTTTAAACTGTATATCACTGTTTAACAAATTTCATGTTTCTTTAAAGTCAGTGGGAAAGTGCCACTTCTGGAAGGCTGTGCTCAGAAAGTCATTTTGCTTCCTGCTCCCTAGCCCCCTCTTTCCTGAGTTCATCTTAACTTTGCTCTGTGCATGGGAGCTGGAAGTCTGCACCTGCCAGCACAGCTCATCAAGGCTCCCTGCAGAAGTGACACGGCTGTTTGTAGTAGCCCCAGGAGCCGGTAAGGGCATTGCCTTAGCTCACCACTCCCATCCCCATCACCCCCCCCCCCCCCATCACAAAAACACAAATCTTATTGGAAACGCAGTGTCTGATGTGCATCTGCAGCTGCCAGGTGAGCGCTCTCGCACATCTCCCACTGTGCTGTTCTCATCCAGGACCACACAAGCCACTTCACAGAAAGTCTGCAGCCACCCCTATGCCACAGCTTTATTACCTTTGAGAAGGCCTGTCTTCCTGTCTGAGATGCCAGTCTATGGTATCTTCGGGTATTTTCAGTTACTGTTTCCACTTAAAAAGTAATACCCTCCTTCATCCACCCACCTGTTTACCCAAAATTTATCGGTGGGGCAACTATACTTCTCAGTGTACCAGAATGGTACTGGTTTATGCCTTTTATCCTGGCATAGTTATTAATGGCATCCTCTTTTACTACCAAAAGCAACCCAGTTTGGGGGATAAGTTATTTGGTCACCTTATGTATTGAATACATGCTATAGGCCGGCCCTGTGACAGGTCCTAATGATGCAAGGATACATTAAACAAAGTCACTTCCTTTTAGGAGCTCACAAACTCAAGAACCTTATCTCTACATTGTACAAGGATCTCTGAGCAGGTATTATCTTTGATGGCTCACCCCAACCTGTCTTTCCCTTCTGGTCACCCTCACTCAGGCCCAGTTAATTGGTGTTGCTGTGGCATTCTCTCACTCTGTTGGCTGTCAAGCCTGTTACCCTCAGTGTCCCACAAGAACCCATGTGTCCTGCAAGAACCCATGTGGCTATATATTACATTTCAGCATCTCATGTGGACATTTGTGTGTGGCTTTTCCAGGTCCCATAGACTTGTGTGCCCTTACATTACCTACATGGATGTCCTGAGATGCTCCATTAATATCCCCTATGAACACTTTCATATGCCTCTTCAGTGGGAATGAACCATTGCTTTCCTTTGGTCTCATGCAGTTGCTACTTGTACCCATCCATTTTCCCATGTGGATATTCCTGTCCATCCTTCTAGTGTTGCACGTTGGGCTTTTGTACCACTCCAATAATGCAGGCTCCACCAGTAGACCCCCACTTGAAGGCTGCAGGCCCTGAAGGGTTACGGAGTAGCAAGGAGTCCTTGGGTGCAAATGTGAGCAGAGCAAATTTCATGAATGGTTAAAAAAACCCTCCTCTTATTTAAAAAAGATTCTACCTCAGAGCCACTTGGTAAGTTTGTATGAATAGCAGATTTCTAGGTTTCATTCTAGGATTGGGCCCAGGGGTTTTTATTTTAAACAAGTTCCATGGTGCTATGGTCTAAATGTTTTTGTCTCTCCCAAATTCATATGTGGAAGCCCAGTACTCAATGTGATGGTATTAGGAGGTGGGGCATCTGGGATATGATAAGGTCATGAAGGTGGAGTCCTCATGAATGGGATTAGTGTCCTTCCAAAAGAGGCTCAAGAGAGCTCTCCCCAAGTAGGGGGGGCCACTGCAGACAGCCATTGGGTTGGGGCCACCCCTGCAGGCCCAAACAGGTAGAGCTGCCAGAACTTCAACAGGAGCTTCACACAACCCAGGCCCTGAGTCTCCACAGGGGTAGGACCACCCAAAGCCAAGGGAGCAGGGCCACCAGAGCCTTGGAGGCCCAACCTCTGCCCCAATGCGTCCAGAAGAAACTCAGAAACAACAAGGTTAGATGCAAAGAAAACTGGATTTTAATTAATATTTTAATTAATTCTTCTTTGCTATATTTAATTAATTCTTCATTGCTAATTAATGCTCATTGCTCAAGAACAATCTGAAAATCTTTATGGAAAAAAACAGGGGACCCAATTCTGGCCAATGAATCATTAGGAGAACTTGCCAGAGATGTCTGGAAAAGTTCTTCCTCATTCTTAAGAGTAAGTCATTATTGGACTTTCAACTTAATAGCAGAGTAGCTTGTATTGGACTACTTTTCTGCTGGCAACAGGTATGAGTTTTGAACAAAATATAAGAAGAAATAACCGTTGTTTCAAAGCCCTGGAAAGCAACTCAGAACAGACAAAAACTGAAAGGGAGACAGTCTTGAAGAAAGGGAAGCATACTGGGTAAAATATCACATTCCCCATCACTTTCTTGAGAGAGTTCTCTCGACTTCACGATGCAAAGGGAACAGAACTCAGGCAGAAAACAGCAGTCTTGCTGAGTTGAAGAGTCAGAGGATAGTTTTTAGGGTTATTATAGTCACACCTGGAAAACGAAAAGAAAATTCCAGGAATGAGGGAGATACACAGAAGTGAGTCCCAAAATCCAAATACAAACATTCCTCAAATGCTTGGCTGACTCCTAAACTATGCATGTCCATGCAAAGTCTCCAGGGAACTCAGCCAGAGAGCAACTCTGGAAACCTGAAAGAGATGGGCAAGGATTTTAGCAATTACTTAGCGTTAGAAAACCTGAGTATGGAGTTCAAATCATGCTAAGTTGGAAGGTTTAGTAAACACCTTGGTCTTTCCGCTGAAATTTCAAGGGCCAGATCTTAAGAGTAACCACCGAAATCCAGGACTAACAGCTATGCCCTAGAACTAATGGAAACAAAAAATGAACCTGCCAAAACAAAGCCTGTAACCAAGCCTCTGTAGGATCAAGGTGATTCATCTGTAATTTAACTGTCTGCTAGGGAAAAAAAAAACAAACCTCAACACACCTTTGAGGAAGATTACAGAATCCACAGTTTCTACAATGTATCACTGACAATGTCTGGTATATATAAAAAAAAAATTTCTAGGAGTGTGAAGAAACCGGAAAATCAGATCATATAGAATTTTTTAAAAAGTTGATAAAAAGCTCTGGGTGACCCAGATGTTTGTGTTAGTAGACAGGTACTTTAAAACTATTAAAAATATATTTAAAAAGTCAATAGAAAAAAATTGATACAATCAGTTAAGGGATGGGAAATTTCAACAGAGACATGAAATTCTGAAAAAGAACCAGATGTAAATCCTAGAAGTGAAATAAACAATGTTGAAATCAAACATTTATCAAATGAAAATTATAGAAAGATATGGTAGAAGAAACTTGATGAAGTTTGATGACAAAGTTGATGACAAGTCAATAAAAAATATGCAAATGGGGGACGCCTGAGTGACTCAGTCGGTTGAGCATCCAACTTTGCCTCAGGTCATGATCTCAAGGTTTTAGGGTTCGAGCTCTGCATCAGGCTCTGCACTGTCAGTACGTGGGATTCTCTCCCTCCTCTCTTTTTCTGCCCCTCCCCAACTCATGCTTTCTCTCTCTTTCTCAAAATAAATAAATAAACTTAAAAACAAACTGAACCACAAAAGGAAGGAAAATTGAAAAAGGAGGAGAGAACAGAATCTCAATGGCTGTGAAACTCTATCAAGTGATTTAAAATAATTATATTTAAAGCCCCAGAGTAAGAAGAGAGACAATAGAGGAGAAACTGCATTTAAAGGTAGATTGGTTGAAATTTTACCACATTTGCTTTAAAACATCATTCCAGAGATCTAAGAAACTCAGAAACAACAAGGTTAGATGCAAAGAAAACTATACTGAGGCACATCATAATAAAACTTTTGAAAAAAGAAGAGAACATTTTTTAAATAATTTTTTAATGTTTATTTATTTTTGAAGGAGAAAGAGAGAGACAGAGCATGAATGTGGGAGGGACAGAGAGAGAGAGGGAGACACAGAATTTGAAGCTGCTCCAGGCTCCGAGCTGTCAGCACAGAGCCCTAAATGCAGCTAGAACTCATGCACCATGAGATCATGACCTGAGCCGAAGTCAGAGGCTTAACCAACTGAGCCACCCAGGTGCCCCAGAAGAGAACATTTTTAAAGAGAAAAAAAGGACATTACATAGAGGAATAGTGATAAGAATGACAACCACCTTCTTATCAGAAACGATAGAGTTCTAAGGATAATGAAAAGATGTAGTTCAAGTGATGAAAGAAAAGACAATGGCCAACCTAGATTTCCATATACTGCAAAACTATCTTTCAGAAGTGAATGCAAAATTAAGAAACTTTCAGAAAAACTGAAGTCTAGAAAACCTGTCGCCAGCAGAATCCCACTATAAAAATTAGTAAAGGAAATTCTTCAGGTCAAAAAGGAAAGGTACCTGATGGAAATTCAGACCCATAGGGAATAATGTAAAGGGCCAGAAATAGTAAATATGTGTGTAAATGTAAACAATATTTCCCCCTTATTCATTAGATTTTTATAAAGACAATAGACTTATTAAAGCTTCATAATAATCATGTATTACGGGGTATACAACAAGTAGAAGTAAAACTTATGTCACCAATAGCACTCAACAACAGGAATAAGGAGAAATAGTATTATACTGCTACAAATTCTTGTGTTATATATGAAGTAGTATAATTATAATTCAATAATTCATGAAGAATACATAACATCTAATAAAATATATTCAGAATACAAGGAGAAACCTGACAGAAATAAAATGAAAAAAGAGGCAAACCCACAATTTTTACAGAGATTTTAACTCACTTCTCTTGGCAATTAATTGAAGTAGTTCTAGAAATTTTGAGCTACACTAACAACCAACTTGCCCTAGTTGATACTATAGAACACCACACCAATTACTGGATTCTTTGCAACAGCACATGGAATTTCCACCAAGACAGATTATATGTTGATTCATAAAACAAATCTTAATTCATTTCAAAGGATTAAAAACATATAGAGTACATTGTCTGCCCACGATAGAATAAAACTGAAAAACAAATATCAATAAATGTCTAGAAAATGCCATAAAGATTTAGATATTACACTACATACTCTAAAGTATTCTCAAAGAAGAAATTACAGAGAAAATCAGAGGATATTACCAAATTTGAAAAAACCACGGTTCTCCCTCCTATGCAGGGAGAAACCCAGTTCTTCCCTTCTGGCTGTCCCCCTTCCTTTAATACAGAACACTCACAACACTTGTGACATTTCTGGTCACCAAATGTGGGGGTGGAGGTTGTTCCCCACACCAAGCCATTCTCCATGATGTCAGCTGAGGGCCCTGCAATTCAAATCAATTCTGACACTATCTACCCAGGGATCGCAACGGATCCCACAGTTTAAGATTGCTTCCTCCCCACTTCAGATGCCAATCACAAGTAGTAGGTGCCCAGGTTACCCACAACAAATCAGAGGTTCCTCAGACCCATCCTCAGGTTTCATTAATTTACTAGAGTAGCTCACAGAACTCTGGGAAATAATTACTTATGTTTACCAGTTTATTAAGGGATGTGGTAAAGGATACAAATGAATAGCTAGATGAAGATACATATAGGGTAAAGTCTGTGATGGTCCTGAGGTTAGGAACTTCTTTCTCCATGGAGTTGGGGTGCATCACCCTCCCAGCGTGAATGTGTTCAACAACCTGGAAATTTTCTGAACTCTGTTCTATTGGGATCAAAATAGAACACAGGCATGACCAAATATTAATTCCACTTCGAGCCCCTCTCCTCTTTCTAGAGGATGGGGGATGGGCTGAAAATCCAAAGTTTCTGATCATGGTTTGGTCTTTTGGTGACCAGTCTTGATTCAGGAACCATCCAGGAGCCCATCTAGAGTTGTCTCAAAGAACAAAAAAGGCTCCTAGGAAAATTACCTAGGGAATTACCAGTTTTAGGGGCTCTGTTCCAGGAATCAGGGGCAGAGACATATATTTCATATATATATGCCAGAGTCAAGCTTTAAGGAAGACTTCCCTATCCAGACATACTGATATATGCGCTGATAGCCTCCCTGATTGTTTGAAATGAGCATTTATCTTTCACTGTGGCTGGCCAGCTCACAATCTCTTTTATATGTTAGGAATTCCCCACTTTATGAATAGCCCACTTCTCACAAGAGAAGTTAAAATGTCAGACACTCACTTCATTCTCTCTTGAGGTTAAGGTGTAGTATGAGCGAGGCTCTATGTCGAGTATACAACATATACTCGAGTCAGAATCTAATGGTGATTCAATTCATGAAGTTTCATGAAGCAGAACCAGAGACTCGACATTTCTGTTCAATTTCCAGAAACAGCAGTGTTACTGGTTCTAGTAGTAGAATCTGATGTCTAGCAGAGTTGGCACATAGGGATATGTAGCCTGAGGTGGTAGCAGTTACATTGCAACCAGAACGACTATATGATCAGGTCCTGATGTTGTTTCTGAATTTGAAGACTCCAAGTCCACGTTTCCAGAAACCTCTCCCACAATTGTAACTCTCCTATATCCTCTTAATAAATTGCTTTTTCTTATTCAGTTTGGCTGAATTTGCTTCAGTTGCCTGACACTAAAGACCCAACTGAAATTTTATTGAATCTCTTGTAGGTAGCATTCTCTGTTAATTATAGCTGAAAGTATCCTAAATAATCCCAGTCCTGGGCTCTATCAGTTAACTGTTACCACATAATGCTCCGCAGCAAATGGCACAGTGGATTAAAACAACAATTATTTATTCTTGCTCACTTGTCTGTGGGTTGCCTAAGATTCAGCTGATGTAGGCTGTGTTCAGTTGATCTTAGCTCCAAAATGCATACTGGGTCTAGCCCAGAACCATGCTTCTGCCATCCTCCTTGGACCTCCCAGGGCTTGTCTTCTTATGGAAATGACAGTAGTCAAGAGGGCAAGATGAATTGTGCAATTATGATTCAAACCTTCTCATGTTAGGTTTACTAGCATTCCCATGTCCAAGTCCCACAGCTAAACCCAACATCAGTGAAGCAGGAACTTTATTCTCTAGTGAGATGAACTACACAGCACATGACAAAGAGCATGTAGAGAGGGAGGGATAAAGAATTGGGAACAATAATGAAATCTACTACACCAGCCTACACCGCATTCCTCCAAAAACCACGGTGTTAGGTAACGCCTGGCGATGGTGTCAGAGTTTCTGCTTTATGGCGGTTGAAGACTTGTCAGAAAAGGTCTTGGACATGCTGCCTTCAGACAAAGAAATTAATTTCTATCATCTTTGCATGATTGGGTGATGATAGAGTCATAAATGATGGGGCTGCTGAAGATCTTTTTTTAATTTTTTAATTTTATTTTTTTATTATTTAATTTTATTTTTTTTAATTTACATCCAAATTAGTTAGCATATAGTACAACAATGATTTCAGGAGTAGATTCCTTAGTGCCCCTTACCCGTTTAGACCATCCCTCCCTCCCACAACCCCTCTAGTAACTTTCAGTTTGTTCTCCATATTTATGAGTCTCTTCTGTTTTTTCCCCCTCCCTGTTTTTATATTATTTTTGTCTCCCTTCCCTTATGTTCATCTGTTTTGTCTCTTAAAGTCCTCCTATGAGTGAAGTTATATGATTTTTGTCTTTCTCTGACTAATTTCACTTAGCATAACACCCTCCAGTTCCATCCACATAGTTGCAAATGGCAAGATTTGATTCTATTTCATTGCCGAGTAATACTCCATTGCATATATATACCACATCTTCTTTATCCACTCACCATCGATGGACAGTTGGGCTCTTTCCATACTTTGGCTATTGTTGATAGTGCTTCTACAAACATGGGGGTACATGTGTCCCTTTGAAACAGCACACCTGTATCCTGTGGATAAATGCCTAGTAGTGCAATTGCTGGGTCGTAGGGTAGTTGTATTTTTAGTTTTTTGAAGGAACCTCCATACTGTTTTCCAGAGTGGTTGCACCAGTCTGCATTCCCACCAACAATGCAAAAGAGATCCTCTTCCTCCGCATCCTCGCCAACATCTGTTGTTGCCTGAGTTGTTAACGTTAGCCATTCTGACAGGTGTAAGGTGGTATCTCATTGTGGTTTTGATTTGTATTGCCCTGATGATGAGTGATGCTGAGCATTTTTTCATGTGTTGGTTGGCCATCTGGATGTCTTCTTTGGAGAAGTGTCTATTCATGTCTTTTGCCCATTTTTCACTGGATTATTTGTTTCTTGGGTGTTGTTTGAGTTCTTTATAGATTCTAGATACTAACCCTTTATCTGATATGTCGTATACAAATATCTTCTCCCATTCTGTCGGTTGCCTTTTAGTTTTGCTGGTTGTTTCCTTCCCTGTGCAGAAGCTTTTTATTTTGATGAGGTCCCAGTAGTTCATTTTTGCTTTTGTTTCCCTTGCCTCCGCAGACGTGTTGAGTAAGAAGTTGCTGTGGCCATGATCAAACAGGTTTTTGCCTGCTTTCTCCTCGGGGATTTTGATGGCTTCCTGTCTTATATTGAGGTCTTTCATCCATTTTGAGTTTATTTTTGTGTATGGTGTAAGAAAGTGGTCCAGGTTTATTCTTCTGCATGTCGCTGTCCAGTTTTCCCAGCACCACTTGTGGAAGAGACTGTCTTTATTCCATTGGATATTCTTTCCTGCTTTGTCAAAAATTAGTTGGCCATACGTTTGTGGGTCCATTTCTGGGTTCTCTATTCTATTCCATTGATCTGAGGGCCTGCTCTTGTGCCAGTACCATACTGTCTTGATGATTACATCTTTGTAGCATAGCTTGAAGTCCAGGATTGTGATGCCTCCAGCTTTGGTTTTCTTTTTCAAGATTGCTTTGGCTATTCGGAGTCTTTTCTGGTTCCATACAAATGTTAGGATTATTTGTTCTAGCTCTGTGAAGATTGCTGGTATTATTTTGATAGGGATTGCATTGAATATGTAGATCGCTTTGGGTAGTATCGACATTTTAACAATACTTGTTCTTCCTATCCAGGAGCATGGAATCTTTTTCCATTTTTTTTGTGTGTCTTCTTCAATTTCTTTCATAAGCTTTCTATAGTTTTCAGTGTATATGTTTTTCACCTCTTTGGTTAGATTTATTCCTAGGTATTTTATGGTTTTTGGTGCAATTGTAAATGGGATCGATTCCTTGATTTCTCTTTCTGTTGCTTCATTGTTGGTGAATAGGAATGCAACCAATTTCTGTGCATTGATTTTACATCCTGTAACTTTGCTGAATTCATGAGTCAGTTCTAGCAGTTTTTTGGTGGAATTTTTGGGTTTTTCATATAGAGTATCATCTGCGAAGAGTGAAATTTGACCTCCTTGTGGCTGATTTGGATGCCTTTTATTTCTTGGTGTTGTCTGATTGCAGAGGTTAAGACTTCCAATACTATGTTGAATAACAGTGGTGAGAGTGGACATCCCTGTCTTGTTTCTGACCTTAGGGGGAAAGCTGTCAGTTTTTCCTCATTGAGGATGATGTTAGCATTGGGTCGTTCTTATACGGTTTTTATGATATTGAGGTATGCTCCTTCTATCCCTACTTTCTTGAGGGTTTTTATCAAGAAAGGATGCTGTATTTTGTCAAATGCTTTCTCTGCATCTATTGAGAGGATCATATGGTTCTTGTCCTTTTATTGTTGTGATGAATCACGTTAATTGTGTGTTAATCTTTGTTGCTTTTGGTATTTATTTATTTATTCATATATATATATACATATATATACATACATACATACATGTATATATATATATATACATACATATATACATATGTATATATATACATACATATATATGTATATATATATATATTTTTTTTTTTTCATCATTTCTCCCTTCAGAGAGTCCCCCTTAAAATTTCTTGCAGGGCTGGTTAGTGGTCACAAACTATTTTTTGTTTGGGAAACTTTTTATCTCTCCTTCTACTTTGAATGACAGCCTTGCTGGATAAAGAATTCTTGGTTGTATATTTTTCTGATTTAGCACACTGAATATATCCTGCCATGCCTTTCTGGACTTCCAAGTTTCTGTGGATAGGTCTGCTGCAAACCTGATCTGTCTTCCCTTGTAGCTTAGGGACTTTTTTTCCCTTGCTGGTTTCATGATTCTCTCTTTGCCTCAGTATTTTGTGAATTTGACTATGATATGCCTTGTTGATGATCTGTTTTTGTTGAATCTAATGGGGGTCTTCTGTGCTTCCTCGATTTTGATGTCTGTGTCTTTCTCCAGGTTAGGAAAGTTTTCCGCTATGATTTGTGCACATAACTCTCTACCCCTATTTCTCTCTCTTCCTCTTCTGGGACACTCTATGATTCTGATGTTATTCCTTTTTAATGAGCCACTGATTTCTCTAATTCTTAGATCATGCTTTTTTGCCTTCATCTCCCTCTTTTTTTCTGCTTCATTATTGTCTATAAGTTTGTCCTCTATATCGCTGATTGTTCTGCCTCATCCATCCTTGCTGCTGCTGTCCATCTGTGATTGCAGCTCAGTTATAGCATTTTTTATTTCATTCTGGCTATTTTTTACTTCTTTTATCTCCACAGAAAGGGATTCTAATCTATTTTTTTACTCCAGCTAGTATTCTCATTATCGTGATTCTAAATTCTGGTTCAGACATCTTGCTTGTATCTGTGTTGGTTAAATCCCTGGCTGTCGTTTCTTCATGCTCTTTATTTTGGGGTGAATTCCTTCATTTCATCATTTTGAAGGGAGAAAAGGAATTAATGAGGTAGAAAAATTAAAATTAAAAATGAATTAAAATTTTAAAAATATTAGAATTAAAAAATTAAACACACGCACACACACAAACCGAATAAATGATGCTGGATCTTAGGTGTGTTTTGGTCTGAGTGTTAAAAGTGGTTTGACAAATTAAAGAAAAAAACGGGGAGAGGAAAAAAAAGGAATTGTTTGAGAATTTGAGAAAATGAATACACTGAAGTAAACTAAAATGAGATGGTGGAGGTAAAGTAGAATTTGAAAAAATATACACAGAAGTAAATAAGATAGTAGAAAAAATAAAGAAAAATATTTTTATTAAAAATTTAAAAAATGAATTTTTCTTTCCCTATATTCAAGAAAAAGAAACCAAAAGAGAAAAAAAGAAAAAAGAAAAAAAGGGAAAAAAGGAAATCATTTGAAAATTTGAAAAAGTGAATACACTGTAGGAGACTAAAATAAAATGATGGAAGTAAAATGGATTTTGAAAATATTTACATAAAAGCAAAAATTATAGTAAAAAAATTAAAGAAAAATATTTTAATAGAAGTTGAAGGTAAAAGTGAAGTTTTCCTCTTTCAGCATTCAAGAAAAAGAAATGAAAGAGAAAAAAGAAGAAGAAAAAGGAGATCGTTTGAAAATTTGAGAAGGTGAATACACTGAAGTAGACTAAAATAAAATGATGGAAATAAAATAGAATTTGAAAAAATTTACACAAAAGTAAAAAATATAGTAATAAAAATTAAAGAAAAATATTTTTAATAAAAATTGCAAATGAAAATGAATTTTTTCTCCTTCTATATTCAAGAAAAAGAAAAGTGAAAAAGAAAGAAAAAAAAAAGAAAATTGAATAGATGGACCTGCTAACAGATTGAAGTAGGACTGAAATTACTTCATTTTCCCCTAGAAGTCAGTCTATATAGTGCTTTACAGTCCATAAACTAAGCCGGCGGTGAGACTTGTGTTCTTGAAGAGCGAAGTTGGCCCAGCTGGGCGGGGCTCAGTGTAACCTCTCCCCTCTCCACTAGACGGTGCTGCTTAGCCTACTAGAGTGGATTGTTGCAGCGCTCGTAGGTGCGTATGCGCATGTGCGGGACTGGTGAAGATGGCGGCGCCCAGGTACCCAGTGTGTTTTCCCGGGTCAGCAATCACGCACCTGATCTCTGTCTTCAGCTTTTGCCCACTCCCCGCTTTTTCACTCTCCGTGACCAGGCCCCAGGCAGTACCTCTCTCCCGAGTTTTGCCTCAGATGGGACTGTTTTTCCCGGCCCCTTACTTCTGAAGGACTGCGGCTTTGACCTGTTCCACCCCTCTGTGGAAGTGTCTCATGGAGCAATGGCCAAACGAGCAATGGCCGAACGTCGGCTGCACCCAGGAGCCCTCGCTGGACCCTGCTGCTGCTGCTGGTGCCCCGAGACTGCGGCAAGGTGCCACCCCGCCCCAGAAAAAGTTCGCAAGATAGTGTAGCAGCAGCATTTTGGGGATAATGGAAAATCACAACACACATCTGGCACCAGGCTTCACCCTTAAGGACCTTGTTCCAGCTCCAGCGAATGTGGCCGTTCTCTGGGGTGTGCTCGGACCTGGTGGCCTCAACAGTCTCTACTGAATGTCCTTCCAGCAGTGGAACCGCTTTTCCCCATGTGGCCCGAGAACCTCCCAGACCCCACTCTGCTCCTGGGGATTCGCCCTTCCCACCAGAGCATCGCCAGGTATGGAGCTGCGGAGTTGCAGCCTTTGCGCTCCCCTTGTTTACAGTCCTAATGGAATTTAAACCCTCTCCTTTCTCCTTTCTCCCTTTTTAGTTTAGTCTCTGCGGCTGTTTCCAATTTTCCACTTTCTCTCCAGCTGCTTTTGGGGAGGGGTGCTTTTCCCGTATTCTGCCCCCCATCTCCGTCCTCTCTCTGCCCACAGAAGTGCCTCTCTCTGCCAGCTGCGCCTTCTCGCTCCCCAAGTTCACTTCTCCACGCTGCATACCTGCTGAATTCTGTGGTTCAGGTTGTGCAAATTGTTGTGTTAATCCTCCAGTCAGTTTTCTAGGTGTGTAGGATGGTTTAGTGTTGGTCTGGCTGTATTTCATGGATGTGAGACACACAAAAAACTTCCATGCTGTTCTGCCATCTTGGCTCCTCCTTTAAGTATTTTTTTTTAAATGTTTATTTTTGAGACAGAGTATACATGCGTGTGAGCAGAGGAGGGGCAGAGAGAGAGGCAGGGGATCTGAAGCGGGCTCTGCATTGTCAGTGCAGAGCCTGATGTGGGGCTCAAACTCACAAACTGTGGGATCATGAGCTGAGCTGAAGTCGGATGCTTAACCGACTGAGCCACTCAGGAGCTCGGGGGCTGTTAAGGATCTTAAAGACTCCGTAGTGCATCCCATTGCTTCATTGATAAGGAAATTAAAGCACCAAAATGTGAGTGACTTGGGCATGGTGAACAGCTAGAAAATGGCAGAAGAAAAGACTAGAATGCACACTGAATGTGATGGGTTAGTATTTTGGAAAATCATTGATGTGTTTCTCTTCTTTGCCTGAGTGTGTTAATGCTCCCTACTTCCCTCTGTGTGTGTGTGTGTGTGTGTGTGTGTGTGTGTACACAAGGTAATGGTGAAGAGGGCTAATGGTGGGAGTAAGGGTAGGGATGGGGGTGAAGATTAGGAGGGAGATTATAATTTGTTTTAGAAGGTTTACAAAGAGAACAAAAGAATTTATATTAAGATTCTGACATTCAAAATAGATTATGTAGCAAGACAATAGCTATGAGAGAATATTTCTACTTTACTCGCTCCAACCTCCCTCCTTTCTGGCATATTACAGCAGCGTAACAAATATCAAGTATGGAAATGTCAAGTCACATAAATTGTCTTACAGTTTAGAAAACAACCTTTGTGCCTATGGCAGCGAGGCCATGAGGCTTGGACGTCTATGGTAGAATGAGGATATGTGAGGAAAAATAAAAGAAAATCCCACCCTTCTTTGGCTTGAAGGGGTTGTAGAAAGACAGAGAGTGAGAAAGGGAATAGGTGAGGCAGAGGTGAGTATAAAAGAGGGGTGCATAGACTTCAGGGGCAGAAGAAGGTCTTG
Organism: Panthera uncia; assembly: GCF_023721935.1. Taxonomy (NCBI): domain Eukaryota; kingdom Metazoa; phylum Chordata; class Mammalia; order Carnivora; family Felidae; genus Panthera; species Panthera uncia. Next base: position 91,516,777 of record NC_064810.1, read on the forward strand.
TATTGGGTCCCCTTACTTTCCAGTCACCACCTTCACACAGCCGTATTTCAGGCAGCAACACTTTCAACAGACTTCCTGGTGATTTTAATATGTGGTGGGTTGAAAACCACGGAGGTAAAACTGAAACAGAATGAACGTCAAGTTCCCCCACCCTGCTTCTCCATATGAAGCCCTCATGAGAATAACTAGGTTAATTACAGACAATATAGAGAAATTATTTCTTTACAAATAAACATAAATATTTCTCACAACACTTGGGGTGTGGGTTCATTTATCACACACAACATATGTGTGATAAGTTGTAAAAAGCTCTCCTCTGGAAATTTTCATTGTTGTAGCCAAGTTGCAGCCTGAGAATAGAAAAGTAGTTCTCTGGTTGGGACCCTAGGAACTTGGGAAATGAAAAATAGATTAAAGCTTTATTGATTGATTTTTTTTAATGTTTATTTTTGAGAGAGACAGAGACAGACATGAACAGGGGAGGGGCCGAGAGAGAGGGAGACCCAGAATCTGAAGCAGTCTCCAGGCTCCCAGCTGTCAGCACAGAGCCCAGTGCAGGGCTTGAACCCACGGACTGTGAGATCATAACCTGAGCCAAAGTCAGACGCTTAACTGACTGAGCCACTCAGGCACCCTTAGATTAAGGTTTTAGCTAAAATGCCTATAGTACAGGTGAATGTTCTCCCTCTAATAAAATTGAGTAATTTCTTTTCCCTAAATCAAAGTGAGATTAGCCATTCAAACAAAAATACTGTCTTAGGTAGTGGATCACTAGTTGCATATTCTGGAGGGCTTTGTTCCTGGAGTTGCGGTGGCATGTGGGGTGATGATTAAGGCCGGGGCTCTGGAGTCAGAATGAGTGTGGTTAGACTCCTAGATCTGCCCTTACTGTGTGACTTTGGGAAATTTGCATATATCCTCTGAGCCTGTGTTCTCATAGGGAAAATGGGCATTAAAATACAGTCTCCCGCCATAGGTTGGTGTGAGGGAAGACAATCTGTAGTACATGCTTGTGCTTGTGTGGGGCTGTTATGAATGTCTTTAAGAATTCTGTTGAAATTCTTAAAAGCAGAGAGACCCAGGGTCTATGGTAGACCTACTGAATGAGAATGTCCAGAGGTAGACTTTAAAAAGCCACACAGGATGTTCCACACCAGATGGAAGGATTATTCGAGAGCAGTGGTTCTCAGATTTTAGTGTGCATAAGCTTCACCTGGATGGGTTGCTGGGCCAGAGTTTCAGATGCAGGAGGTCCAGGGTGGGGACCTGAGAATGTGCATTTCTCACAAGCTCCCGGGTGATGCTGATCCTGCTGGTGACCACACTTTGAGAACTGCTGTTCCAGGGTGGAGGCCAGCCAGCCGGGCCCACAGCACAAATCTGGCACACTTCTTGTTTTCGTTAATGCAGTTTTATTGGAGCACAGTCACACTCATTTGTGTATGTATTGTCTGTGGTTGCTTTTGCAGTGCAATAGCAAAATCGAGTAAATGAGATCACAAAGCTTAAAATATTTATTGTCTGGTCATTTACAGAAAATATTTACCAACCCCCGTTCCAGAGTAAAAGAGTTCAAATAATTTGCATGTGATGCAAATCAGATGTCATCTTAGCCTTACAACACACCCATCATTAGATTAAATTATTCAGGGCTTGATAAAGGGGGTGGTTTAATCAGGAGTGTGTGTGTCCAGTACTGAAGTGTTGTGTTTCTTCAAGTCTTACTCTTTTTCTTTTTGTAAACTTAGACATTCTTAGAGTGAGTAGCTACCAGCAGGCACTGAAATTTCAGTAAAGAATTATAGAAAAGGTAAATATTGATTATACAATCTATTTCATTTTACTAGTCTTAGTTGTTCATGTCTAATATATTAGCTTACCTACCTGTTATGATGCAAGTAATTTACTTCAAAGGTCTTCATCACAAAATAGTGGGTCCCAACATTTGCACACAAGAGTCTTCTTGGGGAACTTAAAAAACATACCAATATCTGGGTCCTACCTCCAGAACTTCTGATTTAAAAGTTATGGAGTGGAACCTAGTGTTTGATGTTTTTTTATAAACTTCCTGATGATTCCAGTTAGGGTTGAGAACCATGAAGTACAGTGAGAGTTTTTAAATGTGCTAGGTTAGGAGTGCCTTGGTGGCTCAGTTGGTTGAGCATCCGACTCTTGATTTCAGCTCAGGTCATGATCCCAGGGTTGTGGGATAACCTTGAGCATGGAGCCTGTTTGAGATTCTCTCTCTCTCTCCCTCTGCCCCCTCTCCCCCACTTGTGTGCTCTGTCTATAAAATTAAATTAAATTAAATTAAATTAAATTAAATTAAATTAAATTAA
>NC_064810.1:91819125-91914762 GCF_023721935.1 Panthera uncia
CCAGCTATAAATAAATAACTATCCCACAATTTTGGACAATTTTAAATGGTATTTTAAAAAGTGGAGTATTCACCAATAGGTAAATAAGCAGTGACTAAACACACTTAGTGTATTTGTCTATAAACTGATACTGTGTGCCCAAATGGCTATTTTCAACAATAGTCCTTAGTAGCAATAGATCACATTCTTATCTTAATAGTCAAATATTGTCTTGTTCAAAAAAGATGTAAGGGGGCTGAAATCACAACATAGCAAGATAAAAGAAACTGAGAAAAATAAAAGCAAAGGCAAAATAATGATGTGATAAAATCCAATAAACCCTATAAAAGTGACCCTCGTGTCTTTCTAAATAGCCAAAAGAGACATTCTTGCCAGCAGTGGTCCGAAGGATAAGTCCCTAGCTAGCAGGTAAGCAGATAATTATAGTGCAAGTCACTATCAGAACAAATGGTCTACATCAAAGTGTACTGTGCTGCTTGTCACTGATCTAAGACTGAATATGAAATGTGAGGTTTTCTGATGAATTTTGTAAATGTCTAATAATGAATTTCCAATTATTTATGGTGACTCAAAACATGTAGACAAAATAAGAGATTGTGCAGGCGCTTTGGGAAACTTTTGACATTTTCTTTTTTTTTCCTTTTTTTTAAGCTTATTTATGTATTTTGAGAGAGACAGAGTGCAAGCCAGGGAAGGGCAGAGAGAGAAGAAGACAAAGGATCTGAAGCGGGATCTGTGCTGACAGCAGAGAGCCAGACATGGAGCTAGAACTCAAGAATCGTGAGATCATGACCTGAGCCGAAGTCAGACGCGTAACCAACTGAACCACCCAGGCGCCCCAACTTTCTTTTTCTTATTTTCATTTTTTAAAATTATTCCACACTGATTAATCACACAAGAGAATGAAAAGGAATACAAAAATAAGGCACAGGTCCTCAAAACAAACATCCTAACTTCAAAGAAACTTAAAATCTAGTGTATACCAGAATCACCTGGAGTGTTTCTTAAATCTAGTTTCTAACCTCTGCTTCCCACAGTTTCAGAATCAGAAGGTCTGGGGCAGGTCCCAAGTATTAGCATTTCTACCAAGTTTTCAGGTGATACACATGCTGCTGTCCAGGGGCCACATGTTGATAACCTATTATTTAGTGGGTTAAAAGATGATAAGCACCCCCAGCTAACATCATACCTAATGGGTAAAGACTGAAATTCCACCACCCACAACATCAGGAACAAGACAAGAATGCTCACTTTCATCACCACTATTCAACAGGACAATTGGGGGGGGGGGGGGGGGGGGGGGAAGAAGAGGCATCCAAATTGGAAAGGAAGAAGTAAAACCAGATCTACTCACAGATGACATAATCCTGTATGAGGAAAATCCTAAAGATTCCATAAAAAATTACTAGAGCTAATAAATGAATTCAGTAAATTTGCAGGGTACAATGCAACACATAACTCAATTGAGTTTTTATACACGAGCAATGAACAATCTGAAAAAGAAATTTAAAAAGACCAATTCCATTTACAACATCATCCAAAAGAATATCTAAGAAATAAATGTAACCAAGGGGGGTGAAAAACTTTGACACTTAAACTACATTACTGAAATAAATTAAAGACCTAAGTGGAACTAAAGAACACCTAAATGAAGACATGGGATGGAAACTTAGTATCGTTAAGATGGCTACTCAAAGTGATCACACAGGTAATGTAGTCTCCATCAAGATTCCAGTGGCCTTTTGGGCAGAAATGGAAAAGCTAATCCTCAAATTCATATGGAATTGCCAAATGCCCCAAACAGACACAAGAATAAATTTGGGCCTCTACTTGACATCATATACAAAACTTAATTCAAAATGGATCAGAGACCTACATACAAGAGCTAAAACCATAAAACTCTTAGAAGAAGACAGGCTACATTTCATGATGTTGAATTGGACAATGAATTCTGAGATCTGATATCAAAAGCACAAGCAAGAACAACAACAAAAAACCTGGAATTCATCAAAATTAAAAACTTTGGTGCAGAGGACATTTGTAAGAAAGTGAACTCACAAACTACAGAATGAGGAAAAATATTTACAAGTCATATATCTGATAAGAGACCTGCATCCCAAATATATAAAGAATTCTTACAAGGCAATAAAAAAATAAACAGCCCAATTTAAAAATGGGCAAAAGGCTTGAATAGACATTACACCAAAGAAGATATACAAACAGCCAACAAGCATGACATGTTCAACGTCATTAGTCATTAAGGAAACACAAATTAAAACCACAATGAGGTGCCACTTTACGCCCACTCCAATGGCTATTCTCAGAAAAATGGAAAATAAGTGTTGGGGAGGATGTGGAGAAATTGGAATTCTTGTACACTGCTGGTAAGAATGTAAAATGGTAGAGTCCCTGTGGAAAACAGTTTGGTGCTTCTTCAAAAATTTCAACATAAAATTGTCATATGACCCATCAATGTAACTCCTTGGTATATAACCAGAAGAATCAAAAACAGGAACTCAAAGACATATACACACACATTCACAGCAGTACTACTGACAAAAACCAAAAGATGGAAAGAGCCAAAAGGTCCATTCAAGTATGAATGGATAAATAAAATATGACAGAATACAAAGAAATATTATTCAGCCATAAAAAGGAATCAAATATGCTACAATGTGGATGAAACTTGAAAACATTATGTTAAGTGAAAGCCAGTCACAAAAGATCACATATTATATATAATTCCATTTATATGAAATATCCAGAATAAGTAAATCAAAAGAGACAGAACTCAAATTTGTTGTTTCTAAGGGCTGAGGCGGGGGAGGGATCTGGAGAGAAACTGCTTACTGGGTGCAGGGTTTCTTTTAGGGAAGATGAAAATGTTTCAGAATAGAACTAGTGATTACACAGCACAGTGAATTTACTAATTTACTAAATGCCAATGAATTAAAAGCGTTAACTTTATGTTATGTGAATTTCACTTCATTTTTTTAAGATAATGAGCATATAACCAAAAAAAAAAAAAAAAAAAGGCGGGGTGGGGGGAAGATAGTAAAACTGGAGTTACTAACAAATTATCAAAAAGCAACAGAGTAGAAGTCTCCTAGAGGACATTTTCATTCCTCATACATTTGTATTTGGGAGGATGCTATTTCAAGATGCTGTGCTATGCAAAGACCAGTAAGATACATTCTCCATCCTCAAAGGACTGATACTCTAATTGTGGGGATACGGACATATAAACAAACGCAAGGAGGCATTTCAGGCGCTGTCTAAATTCAGCAAGATTTTAAAAGATTATCAACCCCTGGACACATTAGTAATTACAGAAATAAGCATTTAAAGGGCCCTTTGGATTTGGTAGAGTAGATTTAGTCGCTTCTAATTTTACTTTCCTTCTGGAGTAAATTTTGTTGTTCCTTAAAACGCTGCTAAGTCATTTTTCCGTTAGGTGTAATTTTCATACAGAAGCCAGGTATAGATGGCACATTTCCATGGCTCAGATAGGCTGGTCTCTCTAACCTGGAACTACTTCTTCCCAGAGGCATTCTGCCAGAGAGGAAACAGGCTGGGAGCAGCAGAATCTGAACAGCGTGAGGAAGAAAAAGTCGTGAATCTAAGGAGGCCTGGGTTTGAATGAACCTTATCACAGTCTAGCATGACCTTGGGCAAGTTTCTTAAAATCTCTCTGGTTAGTACACTTCTGACTTAAAAAAAGGGATGACAAAGGCTATTTTCAAGGTTGTCCTGAGGACTGCAAGATGTAACGTATGTAAGATACCCTAGCACGGTGCCTGGTCAAGTAACTGTATTTGAAAAGCAACTTTACCATTGTGCTGCTAGAAGAAAAATACTGTATGAATAAAGAGATTAATAGTGTGCAATCATTCACCACAGAGACAAATAAAGAATTACAGTTGCTCAAATGAGCAATTGTTTTTTTCTTGACATTTTTTTCTTCTAAAAACACATTCGCATTCTGTACCTTGGAAATAGTATCCTCCATTAAAAAAAATGTAATATATTCAAGATATATCAATTGTGATTTAAAAATAAGAACCAAAATTTAAAAAGGGAAGGATGCATGCTTTCCCAGAGTTATCTACTTCTCCATCCTATTACTAGCTCTCTACCTCTCCCCAAATTACCTGTTATCTTTCCCTAATTTCTAGGAAACCTTAGAAAGTTGGGTGTGCCTAACTTTCAAAAGTCCTGAGACAGCTCTAAATCAAAGGATCAGCCCTTGTTTTCTGCAAGTTGATCCCCCACTTGTCTCTGACATTGGCTTCATTACAAGAATTTCTAGTCTGGCTCAGCCATTGTCCTTAAGAGTAGCAAGTGACCATAACAACAAATTGCCTAATGACTAAACGTTCCTGCTGAAATCTTGTAGTCAACCACTCCACCAAGAACCAAAACTGAATTACTGATAGGATTCATAAATAATGGGTCACCACCTCTTATCACTTAACCATTTCAACACACAAGGAGGTGCTTTGTTAGTTATCTGGCCTGCTTTGCCGATTTGAAATGCAAGTCTTTCCTTTCCAAATGTTTCTCTTGGAACTTGTTTTCCTACTTAGCTGTTATAAGGGCATGGGGAATTGGAAGACAAGGGTTTAATTCTCACATGAGACTAAACTGCCCAAATCCCAATTTTCTACAATTTCAATAAAACTAAGATATATCTACCCAATTTACCTTATCAAGTTGCTTTAAGGCCTAAATGCTAATAAAATCCACATAATTACTGTGTGATCAGAGTTAATATTTTATTGAACTCCATAAACCCTTATCGTACGAGATGCCATAAGGAATTAAAAGCCACAGAGAGGATTTTACAACACGTATGTTAACAATAAACTACTATAAATAAGCAGCAATTGTTTTATTAGAGGCCAAGAGCTCTAGAACTGGAAGATAAAAATTATCTATGGGGTGGGGAAGGGAAGCACTGAAAACTCTCAGTGACTGGGGCAATCAAGAGTCAAATCAGTTGGTGAATCCATTCACAATAGGCATGATGATCTAACAGTTTTAAAAAGAACTTGATTTAAATTCAGGGCTTCAGAAATGCACACTAAAACTGTCCAAGCTACTAGTACCTTGAGAGGCCGGTAACACAGCCCTCCCCTCCTGATTTTACAACTCTTGATTGTTGCTTTGTTCAGTTCAATAAACCTTTGCTGAACCCGGTCTAGTTGCCAGAGCCCGTGCAGGATGCCAAGGACACAATGACATTGAAGAGAACAAGCATTTCTGTTCTTAATTACGGAGAGAATGGCATGCAGAATGAGTAATGCGCAGGTGCACAGAAGTGCGTGGGGGGAGGGGGGAACCCAGCTTCGTGTCCTGCGTTTGGCCTGAGGCTTCTGTGACAGACACTCTGTAGCTCAGCATGGAGTCAGGCATATAGCCCAGACAGCTCAAGCAGCGGGACTATTTGGTGCAACTCTGGTCTAGCAATAGAAATGATTAAAGAATTACATAGAAGGCCTATGAGAAATAGTTCAAGAAGTTGCTCTTTGGGAAAAACAAAACAAAACAAAACAAAACAAAACAAAACAAAACAAAAACAGAAAACAGTGTGCTCACAACTGATGCTGAAGCTCGACCTCCCAAGGTCTCTTGGCCCCGCTTTCAAGTTCACCTTTACTGTCTTATCCAAATGTGGAATATATGTTACCAGTCTACAGAGGAAACACATCCAGTATTACCCTGCTAATTCAACTATCTAAATGAACACGGAGATTCAGTCTGTCTTTGTTTTGATTTGTAATGTCAGGTTTTAATGGCAGATAACCCATGGACTTGCTTATTTATACTTAAACCAGAACTTTATAATATAAACTTCAAAGCTCTCAGGAATGATACCAATACAACTCAATAATACTGAGAAAGGGTTTCTGATATTTTTAAAAAATTTTTTTTAACATTTTTTATTTTATTTTTGAGAGAGACAGAGACACAGTGCGAGCTAGGGAGGGGCAGAGAGAGAGAGAGAGAGAGAGGGAGATATAGAATCCAAAGCAGGCTCCAGGCTCTGAGCTGTCACCACAGAGGCCGATGCGGAGCTCGAACCCACGAAACTGTGAGATCATGACCTGAGCTGAAGCTGGCTGCTTAACCAACTGAGCCATCCAGGCGCCCCGGGTTTCTGATATTTTAAAAAGAAAAGCCTCTGCAAATATTAGCAGCAAAGTTAAAGGTATCAAAAAGGGCATTAAGCACTTTATTTCAAAGCCTTCTTTCCCAGCATATGTTCTTTCTTTTTTTTTAATGTGTATTTATTTTTGAGAGAGGGAGGAAGAGGGAGGGGGGAGAGAGAAAGAGAGAAAGACAGAGAGAGAGAGAGAGAGAGAGAGAGCAAGCACGGGTGCACCAGAGTGTGAGTGGGGGAGGGGCAGAGAGAGGAGACACAGAATCTGAAGCAAGTTCCAGGCTCTGAGCTGTAAGCATAGAGCCTGACGTGGGGCTCAAACCCACAGACTATGATATCATGACCTGGGCCGAAGTCAGATGCTTAACCGACTGACACACCCAGGCACCCCAGCCCAGCATATTTTCTATCACGCCCCTCAAGAGCATTAGCGAGAACCCTCGTCCCTTCCCCACAGACGGTAAAGAGGACCACTTCACCCAACAGCTGGTATTCCAACTAGTAACAAACTCAAGAGGGAGTTACCAAGAACAGTGAGTCAAAAAAGCTGAGCATAATTCCAGTGGAGCCCTCCCAAGCAGTTCTCATTAAGTGTAAAAATTATTTAGAGCAGAGTATTTTAAATTTCATTCTATATGTCCCAAGCTAAGACACAAACTGCTGTTTTTAAAGAAAAGCATTAAAGGCTCTTAATTTTATAGGGAAAAGGATCAGAAAGATTGTTGATTAAAAGGTGATGGCTAGGAGAGCAACTGAGGATGTGCCAGCAGGAATGGGCAGAATTTATTCGCTGTGGCCCTGACGATTTTAAAGGGGTTGCCTTCATTCTCTCACCAGTTTTCACTGCTCTCCAGGAGGGTTAAAAGGGGAAGAGGGATGAATAAAATGTCCACTCTTCTTTTCCAGACCCCCACTCCCACCCCAAATGGCTGGCCACAAGGCCCTCCTCTCCCAGGGGGGGACAGAACAGTGAGCAGAATACAGGACAGCAAATAGTTTCTTGCATAACAACTTTGTGAAGCACTCAGGGGCAAGTGTGCACTTCCTATGCTATCTGTGCTCTGCTTCACAATTCCAAGGTCATGCTCTAGTGGGGCAAGTCTGAAAAAAGTACCACAATTATTAACCAGACAATATGTGATTTCATTCCTTACAAGCCACTGGACATTATTCATGTTACAAATGAAAGAACATTAAAAACATCACCCACCTGAGAGCTGCATTACAAATAACACTGATGTATAGCTTTACCAATGTATCATTACTCAATGTATTGAGGGGAGTGCAATTATCCATTGCTCTAATGAGGTTTACAAACCAAACCAAAGAGGATCCCCTTGAACTATTCTCAGGGTAGCAGTTTCCCTTGCAAGAGAGCTTGCCGAAAAGGGAAGCCTTTGACAACACTCTAAAGGCATTTTATTGACAACATCCCAACACGGTTTACTAGCTTAGTTCTTTTAACTCACGCACCTGAAATCTCAATGCAAGAGAGCAATATCTGAGATCCATGGAACAGAACTACTTTCAAAAAAGCAACAGTTATTATGGAAATGGAATTTAAAAAAAAGGAATTTAATGTTTCATAAGACACCAATGACAGTTTACCTGCCCGACGCCATTTTCTCTCCAAGCTAGGAGGCCTGCTCCCGCACTCACAAGTTCCCAATGTCAGACTGGAAATTGTCTCTCACAGCCAAGACCAGCAATCTTCTGAAATTAACTTAATTTTACAAAAGTGTTTTGATTGCTAATAAAACTTCTCTAAATTGTCCGGTGGCTGGGATCTAATAAGGGGTTTTGAAATGACAAGTTCAATTTATAGTTCTAGTCTCTGCCTTACCTAAACCACACCAAGGAAGCCAGGAAAGTAAATGAGAGTTCCTATACACCAGCCATGTTTACACAGCCTGTTGCTTTCACTCTTTTGTTTGTATGTGAAAAACAAAGGGCAGGCTGAGGACTGACAGTAAACAACACCACAAATAGGTTAGGCTCTCTCATTTGAAGTCTGATCAAAGGCAGCCAGTAAACACCTCTGAGTGAGTAACTGTGGGAAGGTTGGGTCACCCTGGCCAGCTATTTTCTCAGCTATAAAAATGTGCTGACACAGTTACTGTTTGAGGGGCAGCAGACTGCTTTATGGCATAAATACTTTCTAGTCCTGGCACAGTGGTTCCACAGAAACAATCTGACTGAACAGGCTACAATTTCACTCTCAAGAATGAACCCTCCCATCACTAAGGGGGCCTGAGACAAAGGAAAATAAAGGGTCTATGTTTAGGGAACAGGTTACCAGGAAGGTGTCCCCACTGATACACGGCTACTTTTTTCTAAGCTGAAAAAGCAGCAGGCTTCTCAAAGAATGGATCTATTTTGAAGTTATCTCATCCAGACACCTACCAGCCCTCAGTTTGCTAATCAGGAATGACCAAGACTAGGCCTACACCATCTGAGGATCGGTAAGAAGGGGAGAAGGAAAACTGATCAATATGTTCAATAAAAACAAACAAAACTACATCCAAATGGGAATCTCACATCTGGTACTAGCAGTGGTTAAACAAGACCATAACACATGCAGATATGCATGATACACAAAACATGAGCAAGTCAAAAATCCCTTCAAGGTAAAATATTAGGACTGTACCCCTTCCTTTCTAGACATTCCTATTCAGATTGAACTGTGAGCATCAATTTTTGTCTTTTTCTCCATCACTGCCTTTGAGAAACCACTGTTGTTGTGTGACTTCCCTTCCCCCTGATTTCACCTATAAAATAATCCCCATGTATATCTGTGCACCTGTCCTGAAGTTCAACAAGACACTCCTTCAGCCTCATACTTACCAAGGAGTACCAGGTTCACTTTTATTTATTTTTTTTTTAAAGTTTTTTTTTTTTTTTAACGTTTATTTATTTTTGAGACAGAGAGAGACAGAGCATGAATGGGGGAGGGGCAGAGAGAGAGGGAGACACAGAATCGGAAGCAGGCTCCAGGCTCTGAGACATCAGCCCAGAGCCCGACGCGGGGCTCGAACTCACGGACCGCGAGATCATGACCCGGGCTGAAGTCGGACGATTAACCGACTGAGCCACCCAGGCGCTCCCCAGGCGCCCCCCAGGTTCACTTTTAGAAGACGAAAACAATGTCAAAATATTTGATTCAAAATTTCCCGGCCACAGGTATGAGGTCAGGTCTGTTGGGCAATGTGTTGCTAGAACTAAGTGAAGGCAGGTAATGAAAAGGAAGAGTTTGGGATAGAAAGTTGACCCTCTCTTTGAAAAGAGGGGAGGATCTAGACAGATAACCTAACATGGAAGAAGGGGTAGGGGAAGCAGGAAGAGAAAGCAACCTGGTGAACTTAGTCGGGGACAACTACAGACCAGGCAGAAAACTACACTCAGAAAATATTATGGCCCCAATTAATCTCAACTGAATTGTTTTCCAATTCAATTGACACATTAAAAGGTCTGTGGTGACGGCACACACACGATATTTAAAATGGCAACATATAAAAAGCATCACGGGAGGCTGGTCACTGGTTCATTTCAGCTTTCAAATGGAATTTTTAAAAGCTCTTCTCTTCAATGTACTCCCCACCCCCAAACCAAGTGGTGTTCAGTGGAGACACGGGTTCCCATCTGCAAGGCCTTGGGCAATTCACTTAACTGTTCATGTCAACGGTTTCAAATACAAAGTGGGAAAAAAAAAAAAAAAGGAACCTAATAAATTCTATGTTTCCTTCAACAGTAATATGTTACATGGCACTGGTGTCATTTATATCTATGCTTGCAATTCTACAAAACAGCTGTTGGTTGACAATCCCTAAAATCCTTCTAGCTAGGAGCCTCAAATGTGAGTTACATTAGAGTCCCTGAGGCCTGGGGCGCCTGGATGGCTCAATCAGTTAAGCGTTCATCCAACTCTTGGTTTCGGCTCCGGTCATGATCTCACAGCTCTGGAGATCAAGCCTTGCCACCAGGCTCTGTGCTGACAGTGTAGAGCCTCCCTGGGATTCTCTCTCTGCCCCTCCCCACTCATATTCTCTAGAAAGAAGGAAAGGGGTGGGGGAGGGAGAGAGAGAGAAAGAGAGAGAGAGAAAGAGAAAGAAAAAGAGAGAGAGAGAGAGAGAGAGAAAGAAAGAAAGAAAGAAAGAAAGAAAGAAAGAAAGAAATGAATGAATCTCTGAGGTCTTTTGGAAATGTCAATTTCCAGGCCCCTGGAATCGGCTTTTCTTTACAGGCTGGCTACCTGTCCCTTCCTCCCCACCTCCCACCAACCACACATGGCATTGATTTTGATGTAGGTACTCTATGGACCAGTCACAGGAATAATGGCCTAGAAAAAGCACAATAAAGAGGCACCTGGGTGGCTTAGTTGGTTGAGCACCTGACTTCAACTTTTGCTTAGGTCATGATCTCGCAGTTTGTGAGTTCGAGCCCCGGGTCAGGCTTTGTGCTGATAACTTGAAGCCTGGAGCCTGCTTTGGATTCTGTGTCTCCCTCTCTCTCTCTGCCCCTCCCATGCTTGTACGCTTTCTCTCAAAAATAAGTAAATAAACAACAACAACAAGACAGAAAAACGATTTTTAAAAAAAGAGCACAATAAATAAAAGGAAGAAAAAAATACGCACATACAAGAACCTTAAAACACATCTCATCTGTACTTACTTTAAGCAAGCTTAGCTGCCTTTCAATTTCAGCACAACATTTAAAAGTGAAGAGGGAAAACAAGACAGCAGAGTTACATTTTATCCTATCGATGGGTATTTAATTGATTATATGTCAACAAAGATGACTGCAATTTGGTAAGAACTAGTCCTCCAAGTTTAAGGATAATAAAGCAACCATCAGTATACTGCAAGACAACAACAAAATGACCACAGGATTTCCTATGATACAGACTAATAATAATACAGGCTTCTGAAGAAACAGTCTATGTAATCAATCCATTCATTTACATGATTACTGGCCACCAGTGATAGTTTACTATGAAACTCAGCTTACCTAAGAAGAGGTAAACAGGTAGAGCAGTTGATTAACTTCTTTAGAAATGTTTTTAGTGGAGAGCCAAAATCAAAGAATCAGAATTCCCCTGGGGTGGGGAAGGATCTTAAAGGTTATCCAGTCTAGTTCCCCCTTTAAGGATTGACCTGCTGAAGAAACTCTAGCAAGTGGACAGAATACTTCAAGTAATGTAGAGTTTGCTTACTCAAAATGTAGCAGATTCCATTTTTTAGCAACCTTAATTGATAAATGGCTTTCCCTTTGTTAAAAGGAAAACCACAGGCCCAAAATGGCGTCACTTGGGTTAAAGCCCCAAATCTGTAAACCAAGACTTAATGCCTAACCTAGCTGCAGTTTCAGCCCCTCAGGAATGTAACCTTTAACCAGTCAATCAGGAATTTTCTGGCCGGCACCAATAAGGTAATCTGTCATGTGGGCCCTCTTCATCCCTCAAAGGAAGATAATGTAATCCACCTACTGAAACCCTTCTGTCCTCAAATGAAGATGAGCTCAACTGAAACAATACATTCTTCTGTTGATGATTCCTTGTCTTAGCTTTGAAAACCTTTCCCTTTCTACACCTCTTTGGAGTTCCCATCTACTTGCTAGATGGGATGCTGCTCATTTCATTAATCGATTAATAATGCCAATTAGATCTCTATAATTTACTCAGTTGAGGGGTTCCTGGGTGGCTCAGTCGGTTAATAGACCCTTTCTTGATTTCAGCTCAGGTCATGATCTCACAGTTTGTGAGCTCGAGCTCTGCATCAGGCTCTGCAATGACAGTACAGAGTCTGCTTGGGATTCTCTCTCTCTCTCATTCTCTCTCTCTCTCTCTGCCTTTTCCCAGCCCCCCTCCCCTTCTCCCTCTCAATAAATAAACTTAAAAATTTTTTTGTTAATGTACCAGGTTGAATTTTTGTTATTTTTAATAACCTGTTAACAAACAGAAATCTGAATTCTCTTCCTAACAAACAGACTAAATGTAACCTCAATCCCATAAAACAATTCCTTCAGATACTTGGAGAGTTAAATCTTATCAGACCTCCTCTTCTACAAATCCACTTGGGATTTCTTTCTATAAAATGGCTTCCAGTACAAGCCAGGTCAAGATGGATGGCTCAGGTCAAGATCCCAGGATCGGAAGATGGAGCTTCGTATTGGGCTCCTCACTGAGTGTGGAGCCTACTTGGGATTCTCTCTCTTCTTCTCCTTCTCCCTCTGCCCCTCCCCGCTCATGTGCTCGCTTGCTCTCTCTCTCTCTCAAAAATAAATAAATAAATAAAAGACTTCCAACTGGATTCCCATGGGTAACTCTAATAATCTACCTTTCTAAGGCCCTTTTTTAAAATCAGATTTTGGAAACACTGCAGTCTATCACTCTGTAAGTACAAGATGTGGATTACCATCATTGCACTAGCCTACTCATTGGCCGGAACAAACCACCTCTCCCCCTCACTATGACCATCTGACCAATGAGAATAAACTGTCAAATCTTCCACCCCTCTGGTAACCCATGGGCACTTGGGGACTCAATCCACTGTCATTAGGCAGAGTTGAAAACAGGGTACTGACAAGTTCAAATCTGAAGGAGATCATGATGTCACTGTTTTTTCACTAAATTGCACTAGGTTATTGATATCATTTGGTATTCAAGTCAGCACTACAGTCACTATTTAAATAGATTTCATATTTATATGCTGTGAGTAATTCTTATGTTGTAGGAAATCTTTTAGATATGTTTTTGGGTGTGTGTATGTATATTATCATATGAAATCATAACAAAGTTCACTTCCATGAAACAGTTTTATTATCTGTAACCGTAATTCAAAAGTTTCTGTAACAGAATAGTCAGGCACTAAAGGACAAGTCTGATTTAATCAAGATACTTTCTAATCTTCAATCCCAATTTTTGCATGTGTCAGTGGCAAATTTCAGCTCTAAGAATGTATATAAAAATAATGACAAAAGGGGCACCTGGGTGGTTCAGGTGGTTTAGGGTCTGACAGCTGTCATGATCCCAGGATTATGGGATGGAGCCCCAAGTCAGGCTCCACAAGGAGCATGGAGCCTGCTTGGTATTCTCTCTCTCCCTCTTTCTCTGCCCCTCTCCCCCACTCGCATGGGCGTACCCACTCTCTCTCTCTCGGAAATAAAAAATAAAAATAATGACAATGATTCTACATATGGATAACCCATCTAAAAAGCAAATAACTTCTTAGCTGACATTTCTCTTATTGGAGACAGGAAAAAGAATGCTTTCTTCCCTAAAACTGAGTTTATTCTCCTCAATATTCACACCCATTTGGGTATTTACATAAAGAAATCTTTTCATTTTTTACACATGGCTAGAAAGTTTTTTAAAAGTACCTCAAAAATGTAGACTCTTAAGAATAAATATAACAGCTTATAACGTAGTGGGGAGGGGGGTGTCTGTAAATACTTCCCTAATTAAATTTCATGAACTTTTTTGAAAGTACCAATATAATTCATGAAATATTCTGGAAAGGTTTTACTCAGAGATTTTCCTTTTGTGAGAACTTGTTTCTTCATTTTACCCTAGTCTGTATGGGTTGTTTCATGAAGACTGTTCGTGGTATAATCATATTGCTATGGGTTTATAGCAACTTACAAAACTCTTAAACTGATGAGGGTCACAAAGCGATTACCCTTTTGAAAAATAAAACAAAAGTCATTTGTGTTTATTAGCAGTCCAAATCTGGAATCCCTACTTTGATCCAGTAGAATAAGAAGGGGGAAAAAATGATGCATCTTTTTATGTATACTACAGGGTCATTCTTTTATAAATATCATTCTGCCAAATCTAGGACATCATTGGAAAGATGCAAGAAGATTTTATATGTTACTAAAAAAGACAAAACCACTGCCTAAACTGTATTCCATTGACATTCAATCAATTGTAAGATGTTTGACAATTTAAAAGATGTTAAAATGGGAGTGGAAGTGAGTGCTTTTCATTAAAATAAAAAAAAATTTTTTTGAGTCAGAGAGAGAGCATGAGAGGGGGAGGGACAGAGAGAGAGGAGGACAGAGGATTGGAAGCAGGCTCTGCGCTGAAAGCAGTGAGCCCGATGCGGGGCTCGAACCCATGAACCGTGCGTGAGATCATGACCTGAGCCAAAGTCAGATGCTCAACTGACTGACCCACCCAGGTGTCCCGAAGTGTGCTTTTCAAAAATTAATGAAATACAGTATACAGTTTGAGAATAAATAAAGAAATGAGCAAGTTCTTACACCTAACTTAGAGAGCTATCCAACAGTCCAAAGTTGCCCAGTGAGCACGTTAAGAGCTTCACGGACACAATCACAATATTTGGTTGTGAACAGCCCAACATGCATCATTCAAAAAACCCAGCTTTAAGTCTGGTGTCTCAGAAACCACAAAAATTCAGTTCCTGCACAAAACTTTCAAAATGCAATGATACAGTAGCACCTAAACACATGTACCTGACCCTTCTCTCCTTTTAACTTCAAATGAGGATCCATCACACTTTAGTTGATCTCTTATACAATATTCCTATAACCAATTCTTTCATCCTACTTTAAATACCAAGAATTTTTATATTAATTTCTTAATTATCTAAAATTTACACAAAGATGAATCATTATCCCCTTGAAAAGACCGGCAGTCTCACTACCCACTAAATCTAAAATTGAAGGTAATTTCTAAGATCAGCCATGAATCTAGGGTCCTCATATTCTGAACGCATACAACCATTGGTTCAGAAGTCTTAGCACAATTGGTTGGCAAAGCAAAAATTACTTTAAAAAAAGTTTGGCATCCCTGGGCAGATGGAGTATAAACAGTGCTAGGAAAGTTCTGACATCCCATAAATTCTACAATACGTCTGATTTGTATTAAAATGCCATGTCTTACAAATACATGTGTTTTCGAAAACTCAGTCTCAACCTAAGGAAAAATATTGTTTTATCCCACATTTGAAAGCATTCTACATCCCTCTTAGTCTCATTAATTCTTGGGATATAATAACCAATAAATGATTAATGCTTTCTTCTAAAAAATTAAATTATACTCCATCTTCTCCATTTGCTTCCTACCTACCCCTGACCCTGTCCCCCTACCCACAACCTCTGGATGGAGGCTATATGGGAAGGAGCTTAAGATAAATACATGTATTATTATTCATGTTTTCAAGAAGCCATTTCTGACAGTGGACAGGAAGTATGTCTACCTAACCTATGATTGCTGTAACCACATGGTAAATTTGAACTACTATTGTTCTCTGGTAGAAGGAAATGCCAGATTCCTTCAATTTGTGCTTTATCATATCCTCTGTTTTCTTGCTCCCAGGTACTCATATCTAAATATTCTTATTAGTGTCAGCCAAATGAAAGGAAATAAAAGTTCCGATTTTAACTGCCAACGTGCAGTCCTAACCTGGGCTTTACAGAATGAGAATTACCAGGAAGTTAAAAGACAAATCTTCTCTCTAAAGACTCTGGAAAAAGAATTATTGTTAATGCCCAAGTTTTATTTAGTTATCTTTTAATGTCCTAATTTTACTAAATTCACTACTCACAAAGTGATTCGCGACATCTGGAGAAGTCTAGCCTATCAAAATTTACCAAATAGAAACCTACCTAACCTAGAAGCATATATACACAAAAGCAAAAAGTGGTCACATCTGATCCACAGATGCTTTGGTCACTTTTTCCCCCTGTCATTTCTCTTGTTGATTTGATATTCGTGGTCCATTTGCTCTTGATGATTGGGGAGGGAGTGCAAATAATGCTATCACTTACTTCTACTTTTTTTTTTTTTAATGTTTATTTATTTTTGAGAGAGAGACACAGAGACAGAGAGAGAGAATGAACGGGGAAGGGGCAGAGACAGAGATGCAGAATCCAAAGCAGGCTCCAGGCTCTGAGCTGTCAGCAGAGAGCTCGACGCAGGGCGGGGCTCAAACTCACGGATCGTGAGATCATGACCTGAGCCGATGTCGGACACTTAACCAACTGAGCCACTCAAGCACCCCTCAATTACTTCTACTTTTGAGTGCATATCAGGAAAAACTAACACCAAAGACGTTTTCTGATTTCACATAAATTAACATCTTTAGTTGCACTTTATAGACTAATCCTAAGCCAAACAGAAAAGACTGCTGAAAAATGGATGGCTACTGTGAGAATATTAAGGTGGTGGTGATCATAAATGTTCAGAAAGCTGGATAGAGAATTCTCTGGGTGTGAGGCCAAAGCTCCACAAAAACAGGTTCAAAACGGGTGAAACAGACACAAGATACATAAGTAAAATAAACAAAACTGACAAAGGCAAAGGCGGCCAAAACCAAGCTTCCTATAATGAGGCAGAAACCCGCGCTATACTTTCTGTCACGATGTCTCTCTCGAAACAAAGGAAACTTCAACAAACTTTAGTGTTACGGCAAACCCAATACTAAAAATTCTGTAGAAGTTTCATGGGCTCAACACATTTGTAAAACTTTTTATATCAGCTACAGGGCTTACAACTACATAAAGCATCACAATATGTGTGATCTATTTATATGTTTTATAACTGATTTTGTGGAACACAGTCTCTAGGATATACTTACAAACGTACTTTTTGATGGGCTCCTAGAAATAAGTGACAAGACTTGCCTATCGTTCGTTATTCATGCAAAACTACTTTGACTCCTCTTTAGGAGTCACAGGACCTCCTCCTCTTTACTTGGTGCAACATTTCAGAAGACCAGTAACTACTAAAATAACATTAGTGAGCTGCAATAAATGTAACTCCTATAAAAATCATCCTAAACTGGTCAATTTCAATAACCTCTACTGTCCCTTGAGCAAAACTAATTATGCTGCCAATAGTCACATTACCTTATAGCAGTAAAAGTCTAAAAACATTGCTTCCAAACCTTATGCTCCTTATTACTCTCTCTCATCACATCATAAAGGAATATATGGTTGAATAACTTGTATATCTGCTTTTCATTTTTTTTTATGTACAGTGCACAAATGTATGCAAATAGCCTGATTTTATACTAAAACAGCTCAAAATGATTCATTGGTTTTGAGTCGACCATCAAGATGCCAATTAAGCACTGAACAAAATGTATTATCACCCAACCCTATCTACTAGACCACAACAATATCATTAATCAATTTACAATCATAACTACCAAGGAATAAGTTAAATATGGAACATCTCTCTGATAAAAACAGAATCAGGAGAGGGACAAATTCCTTTACCTATAGAATACATTATCTTTCTGAAGTGATCTCAGCTTCCTAGTACTTGCATTTTGAGCAACTTTAAACATTTATCCAAGCCACACTGAAAGCAAAGGAAAGGTAAATTGAAAACTGCAAGGAGAATGCACATTTTTTTTTTAACATACAGTGTTTTATTAGTTTCAGGTGCACAATATAGTGATTCCACAATTCCATACATCACCTGGTACTCATCGACAAATATACTCCTTAATCCCCATCACCTATTTAACCCATCCCCCACCCAGCTCCCCACTGGTAACCATCAATTTGTTCTCTATAGTTAAGAGTCTGTTTCTGGATTTGTCTTTTTTTTCTCCCTTTTGCTCATTTACTTCTTAAACTCCACATATGAATGAGATCATACAGTATTTGCCTTTCTCTGACTGACTTATTTTGCTTAGCATAATACTCTCTAGCTCCATCCATGTTGCTGCAAATGGCAAGATTTCATTCTTTTTAATGGCTGAATTATATTCCATTGTAGATATACAGACATAGACATAGACATATATTTAGATAAAATCACTTCTTCTTCATCCATTCATCAGTTGATGGAAACTCGGGCTGCTTCTGGAGAGGGCAGGTTGCCTTACTGGTCCACCAGAGTAAAACAGTTCAGCAGTAAAACAGTGCAGCATAGATACTGGGGCCACGCTCTCCTAGATTTAATTCCAAGCTCCACTAGTTATTAGTTGTGTGACGCTAGGCAGATTATTAAAGCCCTCTCTGTGCTTCGTTTCCTCATCCAGATGATGAAGAAAGCCACAGTTCTATAGCTGGGAAGAAGTGAGCTAGATGGAAAGTACTTAGAAGAATGCCGCCCACATGCTTGGCTCCACAACCAGGTTAGCTGCTGTCACTGCTATTACGCCACAGCCTCGGCCACCATGTCCTCCCCCGCCCCAACTGACCCCTACTACTGTTCCTGTTACATTCCAGCTTTAACCAGTAAAGGTAAGGACCCGGACTTTCCTATGGGCACACGTAGTCGTGAATAAAAATATCCAGACAACAAAAACTATCAGTAGCATAGCTTGGGATGGGGTGGTGATTCTGATTTTAAGGTTTTTGCTAGGTTCGGCCAAAAAACTCACAGGCCTATCTGCACACCAATGCTGATTTCTCACTGACCAAGGGAAAGCAATACGGTGTGTTACTGCATGCGACTCTTCCTTCCCGTTCATAAAAGCATCTGTCCTTGCCATCGACTCCAACAGCCCTCTGTGTTTCCCCCCATACTTTGCCAAGCAAAGTGTGCCCAGCGTTTCACAGGCTCTTGGTAATGAGGCAAGCCACAACGGACAGGTCCTGTCCATGCCATGTGCCCACTTGGTTGCACTGCTAGTCAACACTGTTGGCCCTCACCCGCCCCCACTCAGCCAAGGTTTCTGAACTTTAAAACAAACAACAGGTAATTGCAAGGAATGCCTAACCTTGCCCCAATGAGCTGTGTCCTCATGGCACACCGCTAACACCAGACCCTGCCAAACAGCAGACTTTGGGGTAGAAAGTGACCAAATTGACAACAACAATCTTGTCTCAGTTGCACCCTTTAATTTAATATAGAATAAGTTTGGAACTCTAAGATCAAAAGAGAGTTTATAAAGTAATAAAAACTTCTTTCTATCAATTACCCTTTTTTGAGAAATGATTCAGGTGGAATAAAACTCTATTACTCATTCAGTAACATATTATGAATGCATTATATGCTTTGGGAGGTGCGTGTAGGTCAAAGCGAACAGAAACGAATCACGAGTTGGAAACTCAATGCCGAGCATTTTCTTCTGCTCGGGAAAAATCAGGAATATTCTCACAATCCTTTCTATTTACTAAGGCAGCCTGGTTTATTTACGAAAACTTGGCCGCAAGTGGCCAGAATAAAGGCATTTCAATGGAGCTGTCTTTTACTTTCTTCCTTATTCTCTACCCCTTTCTCATTCTCCTTAAGAAGCATCTCTGGTGCATGCTTGGTTTCTAAAGGTCTGATGAGACTATGGATGCTACAGTGAATGCTGAAGTCTGAAAGAAGTATTTCTCTCTCCCCCTCTTTGAGTCAGAAAATTCTGAACACAAGAGGATCCATTCAAGGCATGATGGAGTGCCTCACAGAGGCAGCAATATGTTCACAGTTGGCAAACAGAGATCTGTTTGGACAGTGAGCACAGCCATCCACTCAGCAAACATCAGCTTTCCTATTAGTTCACGGCAGAAAGAACCAGACGCTGGCGGCCCTTCTTTCAGACTCCAACACCACTTTGGGACAAGCCTTCTAAACAAAATGCCTTTGTCCAACAGTCACAATTCAGTGGGTCCCAACGGCTTTCCTAGAAGCTATGTCTGTCTATTCACAATTGCATTCGGACCCAAAAATCATTTGTAAAGGTCTGGAGGAAAAAACTAATGGGAACCACCCCAATTTCCATTTACAATAATAGATAAGAAATGGCTGAATGGCTTTATACCAATCAGTAAGAAAAGCAGTAGGAAAGGTACAAAGCATATGGTGAATCTAATGGGCTGTCTCTTCCTTTAAGGTGCTTTTGGGAGCACGGATGTTGTTACCAATGCATTCTGGAAGAACATCAAGTATAACCTTTCAGAGGGAAGCCAGAGGAAAGATGGAGTAAATTATGTATGTGAATGTGACATCCCTTCCTGTAAGGTTTCAAAATAATATGCTTATGCAGTGTCTTAAGAACTGTCAGTCCTGAAAGATGCCATAAACTCATTAAGATGTCCAGTTCTACCCAAACTTTCACCAAATCCTGCATGACATGAGTTAAAAAAAGAAAAAGAAAAAGAAAAAAAAACCCTAAAGACAGACGACAAACTCATGGCCTGTCTTGCTTTCTCCCACTTTGGGCATGAACTTGCTGTATGACTACTTATTCCTACGTATCTGATAAGAGAAATCTGCCAAAATGTCATTTTGCTTAGTATAAATATGAAATCAAATGAAAACAGGAGTATGATACGATGTCACAGAGGAAGGTCAGAGAGGGGGCGGGCAGTGTCCCCCAGGATATTATAGTGCCCATCGCTTATAACCTATTCTCATTACTAAGTATTCCTTTATACCTTACCTCCCTATCGACATCACTTCTATATATGTCAAAAATGAAGGGTAAATCTCAGAACCCAGAAAATTCTCCATGTAACAGATTTCTAAGAGTAAACCTTCCTAGGGATGCCTTGGTGGCTCAGTCGGTTAGTCATCCAACTTTGGCTGAGGTCATGAGCTCATAGTTCATGGGTTTGAGCCCCACATTGGGCTCTGTGTTGACAGCTCAGAGCCTGGAGTCTGCTTCAAATTCTGTCGGTCTCTGTCTGTCTGTCTCTCTCTCTCTCTGCCCCTCCCCCGCTCACACACTATCTCTCTCTCTCTCTCTCTCTCTCAAAAATAAATTAAACATTAAAAAAAAAATTAAAAAAAAAAAAAAGAGTAAACACTCCTCCTTAGGAAAACTACTGCCAGTCTATGGCTTGTTTTTTTGTACCGCCTAGGCGTTTTCACGTTTTTAAAGGTTGCAAAAGAAATAAAGAGGAATATGCATCAGAGACCATACATCTGCACGATATTTACTATCTTGTCCTTTGTAGAAAGTTTGCCAATGTTGTAGCAAATCATTAAAAAGCCTCAAATAGGGGAGCCTGGGTAGCTCAGTCAGTTAAGCATCCAACTCTTGATTTCAGCTCAGGTCACGATCTCACAGTTTGTGAAATGGAGACCGAGTGGGGCTCTGCACTGACAGTGCAGAGCCTGCTTGGGATTCTCTCTCTCTCCCCCTCCCCAGCTTGCTCATAAGCTCTACATAAACAAACCAACATTGTTTTAAGAAAGCCTCAAATAAGGACGCCTATTGGCTTAGTCGGTTGAACGTCTGGCTCTCGATTTGGGTTCAGGTCCTGATCTCACAGTTTGTGGGATTGAGCCCTGGATAGGACTCTGCTTAGGATCCCCTCTCTCTCTGCCCCTCCCCTGTTCATGCTCGCTCACTCACTCTCTCTCTCAAAATAAATACATAAACTTTTAAAAAGCCTCAAATAATAACTCCAGATTCTATTTAAGCCAAATCATGAATGTGAAGCCCACTTATGACTGTGCTTTCAGATAATCTCTTCCAGGGTTCGAGGATCCAGAGACTCAGGACAAGATGAACATGACAGAATTAAGGACGGAAGAACCCCGGCCAGGATTCCACTGATTCAACTGCAGAGGTTTGATAAGACAATCCTATTCTACAGCTTCATAATAAGACAAATTCTTTATTCTTTGGAAACGTACCTAACAAACCACTCAAGATGGAGAATTCCTCACTTACAAAATTAGGAATCATTACCGCTTGCCCTTGTAAAAGGGTGTTAGTTGAATCAAGTGAGTCACCTCTTAGTCTCACCCTAAGAGAGGGTGAGAGAGATCTTTGTATCACATGAGGCCCTCTGGTTTTCTTATAGAATATGCCAAAGGAAATTCTGAATAAAAGAGAAGGCAAGGCAGAAGGCTTTACAAGACTTCTTTTGTTATTTCCTACGTGCACAAATCCAACCTCAGGTAGCTATGTTTTTCAGTGAATAAAGGAAAGAGGCTTTTTATGAAGGAAAATACTTAGTAAAGCCCAAACACCTAACCTACAAGCTGAAGAGTCATTAAAGAGAAGGAGGAAATAAAAGATAATTAGAAATTCCGGATGCTATAACTCCAAGTTCTACCTCAAGATGGCCGACTCAACTTAGTCTGGGAATTCGGCAAATGTGATTTGCCAGCTACATCGCAGTTCAGTTGCCTTTTAAGGATGGTCAAGATCAAGTCTCAAATTTTTGTACACTCAAGGGTTTATTTGAGAAGGCTGCCAATTTTTTCGAAACTGATCATACGCATACACACACTACTTCAAGTACGACTCATATCCAAGTGATTGCATCATGCAAAAACTCATGAAGCAGAGTTGCCAGCTAAAAGAGACAGGACACACTCCGTTAAAGTTGCATTTCAGATACAAAATAATTTTTCATGTAACTATGATCCAAAGTAATTTTTTTGTATATAAAATTTCTTGTATATATTACCTGTATATAGGAAATCCAACTTTAACTGGATATCCTCTATTTTTACTTGCTAAATCTGGCAACTGTACATGAAGAGTGAAGGGAAACCCTGCGTCTGTTAAACAGCTGCCATTTTGTAACACTCTTTAGGCTGGAAGGTGAGAAACAGGTGAGGATGACTTAGACTCTCAATCCGTCAGCAATTTGTGCAAAGAATGCTACAGAAAAGCAGTTAAAGACACAGCAGGAGACTCTCATTGCCTCATTCAAGCAACCACAGGGAAATAAAACGCCCAGGACTGGGAAATCCTCAAGAAGTGCGGACTTACCTTACAGTGCTGCTCTGAGTTCTCATGAGGTCACCCTCACAAGAAAAACAGCGGCAGAAGGGTACCGCTAGGGAGCTAACTAAAAGGCCCACTCCACTCTCACCCTCCTGGCAGACACACACTGCCCACATCCCTAATGTGTCCAAGTAGCAGTGTTACAGTCTTTGGTAAAGGGAGAAAGAAACGAGAAGAAACCCCACAGATACTAAAAGCTCTGGAAAGCAGCCAGAATCTGGGTGGAAAAACTCTACCCTGCACTTTCCCCGCTGGGGCTATGGCTTTCTCGAGAGAGGCACTCAGCCAGAACCCAGCCCCCTACGATACGTTTCCAATGGAAGCGTTAACAGAACTTCACTGTAGGAGCCCTTAGAGAGACTGGATGCAACAGGGAGCTCTGAAAACATGGCTGGCCCCAACATCCACACGGGGATAAGATCATAAGCATAAAAATTCTGAAGCGTTGTTCAAATAAATCCACCAAAAAGATGGTGTTAGCTAACAAGTGCTGTTCAAACTCTAAACTTGTGCTCACATTTGCGTATGGGAGCAATTACGTTGACAACAATTGCCACAAAGATAGCCCTTTTATTAAAAATTAAATAACAGCAAAGGTACTTCGGTATACTTCTGAAAAAAATATTTACTGCTTCAAATGCTCCTTGCTCCTCTCCCCAGACTACAAGATCATTTTTGCCCGGTTCTCAGGGATAGTTTTACGTTTCTAACTAAGCCAATAAGCTGAGGGCACATACACCATTGCATTCATGTGTTTAAACTCAATTCAAATGACAAAAAAAAAAAAAAAAGAGAGAGAAGCAATTATTAGTACAACAGTGTGGTCAGTAACAGTGTTGTCAAAAATAAAATATTCCTAACAGCTACCACTCCTTCACTTGACATATTAAAAACATGAAAATAGCACTTCATTTACTTCTTCCCTTTCCTGTTCCCTATCCCCAAGCTAGGCATCCCAGGGTCCAGTGGTCAGCCTGCCATGGGGAGTGAAAGCTGGAGTGGGAGGAGGAGGAAGTCCAGGGGTAGAAACGGTCCAGCATAGAGCGTCCACATGAGAGGGTGGCCTAGCATGGGGATCAGGAGACCAGGTTGAAGAAAATATCAAGCATGGTGGCAACTTGGAACTGGCATCAGAGCCTGAGCAGGGCAAGGAGGGAGTCTGGGGAATCAGAGCCCAAGGGGTAAGACAGGGGAAGCACTGTGAGGCTGACTACATGTGGAGGGAGACAGATTTCTCACTATCAAAGAAGAATTTTATAGAAACGTGGTAAGGAAAATTAAAATGAACCCTTGGTTTTGGATTAGAACTGGATGTTATCAGAGCAAACACAGATTTACATGTATATACACACACATATATGTGTGTGTATATACATTGCATATACAACAGATATTATACATATATTCAAATATTCAATTATATATACACATTCAAATATTCAAATGTATGTATACACACATTATGTATATATATACATTCAAATATTCTCCAGCCCTGAACACAGTCTTGGAGAGATGCAACCCCCACAGTAACAGACGCACATACTACTCAGATCTTGGCTTCTAAATACCATTTTCTTCTAAAAGAAACCAGGAATTCCTAGGAAATGGTTAATTCAGGACTATGGCAGGAAAATTTCAAGACAAGCCTGGAAGATCTTTTTGTACCAGAAAGGAAGTGGTCAACAAATGATGGGGACATGTTAAAAGGACACATAAGATGGCTGGAAGAGATTTTATGTGAGCATCAAAATAAATGATATTACTAATGGATTATAACCCACTGAATTAAACCAGAACCATGATGTGACTCTTAATCTCAGCGTCATGTGTTCGAGCCCCACACTGGGCATGGAGCCTGCTTTAAATAAATAAATAAGTAAATAAGTAAACCAAAACCATGTGT
Organism: Panthera uncia; assembly: GCF_023721935.1. NCBI lineage: Eukaryota > Metazoa > Chordata > Mammalia > Carnivora > Felidae > Panthera > Panthera uncia. The sequence goes on from NC_064810.1 coordinate 91,843,850, forward strand.
CTGAACTAGAATGAACAAATGAGGAAATGGACATTTTGACACTGACTTATTTACGTTCCTACAAAATACTTATTGCAAAGGGAAAATGAGAAAATCTGTAAGAGAGAAGACTGGCAGATACCCAACAAGTGCCAGAAGGCATTCTATTTGTATTTGTAACAATTATGTTAAGTCTGAGGCTGTTTCATAAATTTTAAAGAATCATTTTTTAAAGAGAGGAAAGTGATGGCTTAAAGCATATATTTAACCCCACCAAACATGTAAACAATGTCCACTTACTTTCTCCTGAGAGCTCTTGCGGCTTTCTCAGGGAAAAGAGAAAAGGGGGATGTTCTCATTGGTGTGGTCCATTCTGATTTTATCACACTTTAAGGCTGTCCTTAAACTCGAGATCCCCTTCTTCTGTTCAGAATGGAATCTCTCACCATGCACGCGCAGAGTTCAGATCACAGAGCTAGGCACAGCTGGAGACATCAACCAAATCCCACCTCTACCCCTCCATTTTACAGATGAGAAAACCGAGGCCCCAGAAAGACCAAGGGGTAACACCAAACTCAAGGAAAGAGGAAAAATGGCAAATAGAAAGCAACTATAAAAAGTGAAACATCAAAGAAACATTTATGAAATGTGAAAGTTCTGGGCGCCTGGGTGGCTCAGTCTGTTAAGTGTCCGACTTCAGCTCCGGTCATGATCTCGCAGTTTGTGAGTTCGAGCCCCGCGTCGGGCTCTGTGCTGACAGCTCAGAGCCTGGAGCATGCTTCGGATTCTGTGTCTCCCCCTCTCTCTGCCCCTTCCCTGCTCATGCTCTGTGTCTCTCTGTCTCTCAATAATAAATAAATCTTAAAAAAAAAAAATTATAAAATGTGAAAGCTCTTCTCAGCAATCGAAAGCTTTCATGTGGGAGGCCTTGTCTTAAAGGGAGGCCTTTAAGATTTGAAGGAACAACTCACAGTCCCCTGAAAATGTCCTCTATAACAATAATTACCATTGCACATTTATGAAGGCTCACACTATGTGCCAAAAATCATGCTAAGTGTTCCACATAATCTCGTTTAATCCTCACAGCTCTGTAAGGTAGAAATTTATCATCCCTCTTTCACTGTGTTGGAAATTAAGGAGTAGAGTCATTATGTAACTCATTTAAGGTCAGAAAGTTTGAGGCAGAAGACCCAAAACTGAACCCAGGGAGCCTGACTTCTGAAGCCTGGGCTCTGAAAGTGCTTGCACCCAGTCCTGGGGGCCCAATTGGTCTGCCCCGCCTGTGCGACCGCCTCGTGATTTAACGGGTACTACCCTGAGCAGGCTGGTGTCAAAGGGGAATGAACTCCTTTGGCATTCTCCATGTGGACAGTAGTCCAGAACAAGGATTCTCAAAACGTGATTTGCTAAAAACAAGCACGTCAAAGATGCGGGAATTCAAAGAAATGAATATGGAGGAAACTGAAGTTACCCGCCCAGACGATAAACAGTCTACAGCACAACTTCTCAGATCCTGTAACACGTTAACGTGTGGCATAGAGCTCGAAGAATCTGCAGTGATGACAACGTTATCAAAGAAACTTTTGCCATGAAGCGAAAGCAGCAAGAGCCAGATCCCTGCCCTGCATGGGATTCTTCACCTAACAAGTCTCGGTACATTTCAAAACATGCTACAGAGTGTAGCGTTTGTTTCCTTACAAACTCATTTCATGGCAAGAGCAATTTCTAGCAAGTGACTAAAATCATTTCACACATTTTTTTCTCACAGACTCCATCCAAACGCTCATCTACACATTGTAAAGGCACTGCCAAGAGTCAGTCCCTGAAAACAAAAACGGAATGCAAAGTTAAGGAGGAAAAGAAATACCTACCATTCAATACACAAATGGTTCCAACCTCATACTAGTATGAATAGCTTTGTATCTTGGATCACAACTTTTTGAAAAAAATGACTAGAGGTCATGATTTAATTTAAAGTAACTTGGACTTTCTTTTATGTCAACTTTTACAGACCCAGGTTTGTTTCTCCTCCTGATGAAAAATTAGTTATAACCTGGGAAACAAATTCTATGAAGGTCCCTCGTAGCTCTGATTAACCACCTCCCAGCAGTGCTAAGGAAGCCTGAGAAGCCATTGCTTCACCAAGGCAACCTGATAACATAACAGGTTTCTTAGCAACATGGTAGTCAGAGTAACCATTCACCATGGTATTAGAATTAGGTTACCCACCCGGGTAGAAGCCAAAGGAATAATTTAAACTCATTAAATCTATAGGCCCAAGGTAACAAGAAAAACACAAAATTTTTTAATGCCATTTGTGGTTCACCTATGAAATTAAGTTCTCATGTGACTTTTCAGTGCTACAGTAGATAAGTAGATATTTAGAAACATAATTCCCAAATGTAAAACAATCCTTAATGTTTTTAATACCTTTTTTTAAAAAGAAATTTGGAGCTGGCTATATGATCTATGTTACAAGTAGAGTCTTTTCAATAGAGTATTTTTTCACCAACAGTGAAAACTTAACAGGGCAAGGTATAATTCTGATGAGAAGATGATTTGATAGAAGCAGAAAGTTATAATCCAAATACAAAAAACAAAAACTTTAGAGTGTGTATGCAAGTACTCTTAATAAATAAATAACAAAATAACAAATAAATAACAAAAAATCATGATGATTTCCAATTCATTAAAAACATCTATGAAACAAAAGAGTGATAATTTACTTTTAAAGTCAAATACTTATATAACCATTAGCTCACATATTACAGAAGGTTAATAAATGTTCTATGGATGGAAAGAAATAAATTCATAATTTATATAAATACCACTTCCCAAAAGCTACAGCAGAGATTGTTTGTGTTGGGAAAATAAAGGTTTAAAATTGCACTCAAGAGTTACATGAGCTATTCAGTTTTATGGTCCTTGCAATCCCAGTCATTTCCATTGTACTTAAGATTACTTAAGAATTCATAAAAATAGAATGTTTTTCACAAATGCTATGCTTTCACATTGGGAGCTTTTCAGTCTCATCTCACCCACTGAAAGAATATTCCAAAAGAAATATAAGCCTGATTATCAAATGTGACTGTTATCTTTCATAATGACACATAATCTCACTCATAATTGTAGAGTGTAGATCCTGCTTTATATATTATTTCACATGGCAGGTAAGTCATCTAAGGCAAGAATCACACATTTCCATTTTTATAGCTCTTGAAGCTAGAGAACCTGGAAGACAATATTAATTGTCATAGTCCTACCAATCCAGCCTGGAGAGAGATCTGACTGGTTTGTATCATTGTTTAAGAAACATACTTCTTTGGGGCACCTGGGTGGCTCAGTCGGTTAAGCATCCGACTTCAGCTCAGGTCACAGTCTCGCGGTTCGTGAGTTCGAGCCCCACGTCGGGCTCTGGGCTGACAGCTCAGAGCCTGGAGCCTGCTTCGGATTCTGTGTCTCCCTCTCTCTCTGTTCCTCCCCCGCTCACACTCTGTCTCTCTCAAAAATAAATAAACATTAAAAACAAAACAAATAAACAAACAAAAAGTCTTCTGCAAATATGATTATGAGGAGTTGGTTTTCCAGAGCCTGGCCACAAACCCTACCTCCGTCTTCCCATGTATGCTTAAAATTGAGTTTTCTACCCTGTGAAACCAAGAATCACATTGTTACATTAGGAGAAACAGTACATCTGGCAACACGTATGTCACACGCACCATCTCTGACCCCAATCCAAGGCCATGGCAGACCTCACCAAACGCTGCACCTTTCCCACTGAGCCCAGAGGGTGTTTCTGGATCCTGCATTCAGCACTCCAGTCAACGACAATCAGTTGGTTGTGAGTTGGCAGGAAAGTTGAAACTTCATTTTCCTTGCTACAAAACAGACAGTGCTTGAAAGTCTGGATTTGAAACCTAGATCTACCACTTAAATAGTCTGCATAAGCTCTGAGAAACTCAGGCCTTCTAACCTCTAGAAGGGGTCGATGAGGAGGACAGTGATGACAGGGTCAACTCTTACAGTATTAACAGCGATGGTTGAGAGTAAGCAAATGTTTACTATGTGTTGAGTTCCTCTAAGACACTCCCACTGCCCCCAAAATATACCACTGTGTTCAGATTTAATAACAACACATACATCAAATACTGCTACAACACTAAGTGACTCTGTGAGTTTAATAGTGAGGACTAGGACTAAAAAACAGTAATAATACACACAGACACAGGAGCAAACTCAGTGAGATGAGGCCAAAAGGACTCAGTCTGCAAGCATCATCAGCCGTATGCTGTGTGATCTTAGGCAAATTACACAGCTTCTTTGAGCCTCAGTCCCTTCACCTGGAAAATAAAGGGGGTTGGCTATTTACTCCTAAAATTGCATGATCTTATAAGTGAAATGAGATTATATATGTAAAGGTAATTTCAGGTTCACTGTTTTATCATGAAACAAAACACAATCACTATCAAACCACAATCAAATTTCTGAATATTTAATCCTCAACCTCTCCCCACCCAGATGTTACACTGAATAAACTTACTACCCATTACTGTTTAGTTTAATCTATCCAATTACACCTAATAGTATTTACAGGGATGAAACTTACAAACTGACCACAGAAAGAAAGGAATTTCCTAACAAATGCTGTGTGAAACACTGTGATGCTGTGATCAGTTTCCTACTGTACTGTTTCCAAGAACACTGGAAGTGTTTCCACCTTAACCTCTGGTGGCTCCCATAGTTTGTGGGTCACCGGTAGCCTTTCTAAGAAGGTTTACATTTGAGACTGTGTAATTTTAAAACCCCAGGAAAGGACAGCTCACTGTAGGAATCCCATGGTGTTTCCGAACCACAGCCATTCCCACAGCATCACGCTCACTGCCCTTTATTCTGTTCACCCCAGCCCTGTTTGCCTGGGGCCTCGCACCTTATAAAGCACCTTTATAAAGGATCAGACACTCAGAGCAGGCTGGACTCACAAGACAGAAACAAGGCTCCAGGAGGAAAGAGACATGGTTTCAAGCAGCAGGTGTGAAGCCATGCGGCCTGGGCTGGCAATCCCACTCCCTTTCTCACTAGCTGTGAATCTGGTCAAGTACCTAACTTATCAAGACACACTGAGCAACCTCAGTTGCTAAGTATTTGAGAATAATAAACGATCACAATTAAACTAGCTCCTTGGTGTTTCCCCATTCCAAACAATGTAAGAAACCTAATTGAACGATGTGATTTTTGAAGAAAGCAAATAGGCAAATTTATTCAAAACACTAGTTTCCTGGGACTATCACTTATCATTAGATTTAAGAAGGCACTGCTTTCATACTCCAAAAATGGAAACGACTACCTTGTTGCCATGGTGAGCCCCTGTTGAGGTGGGAGCACCTTGTCAGAGAGCATTTGAAATAGAATGCAGTTAATTCTCAATGACGTGTGTTGGAGAGGAGACACCAGCAGAAAGGTAGAGGCGGGACAAGATGTCCTCTAACAAACCTGCCCTAAGTGAACATTTGTTTTCACGCATCTTGAAAACTAAGTGTCAATGACAATATTGTAATGGAACTTTTTTTAAAAACAAATTTCCCCTTCTAAAATGGCACCATGGTACAAAGCAAACTATATCTTAGAAAAAAGAACAACTGTAGGGTGCCTGGGTGACTCAGTCGGTTAAGTGTCTGACTCTTGATTTAGGCTCAGGTCATGATCTCATGGTGAGACTGAGCCCCGCGTCCCGTTCTGCACTGACAGCACTGAGCCTGCTCGGGATTCTCTCTCTCTCTGACCCTCTCCACTCTCTCTCTCTGCCTCAAAATAAATAAATAAACTTAAAAAACAAACAAACAATTGTGAATATCCCATTATTATGATTAAAATTTACAAACTTCAGGCAAGTTCACTGTTCTTTGGAAGCAAATATTAATGCTAATAAAAATACTCACAGTTCCCCAACTATAAAAAACATAGGAAATAAAGTTTAAATGCTTCCCTTCCCACTGACATGGTTCATTGCTAGCACCCTTCTTCCAATAGTGGGGGAAACACCTGGAAGTGATAAAACAAGAGAGAACAAAAGACAATGATCTAAATGAGTGCAAACTGCACAACGCAATGTAAAATGTTGCAAGGTAGGGGGCGCCTGGGTGGCTCAGTCCGTTAAGCGGCCGACTTCGGCTCAGGTCATGATCTCGCGGTCCGTGAGTTCGAGCCCCGCGTCGGGTTCTGTGCTGACAGCTCAGAGCCTGGAGCCTGTTTCGGATTCTGTGTCTCCCTCTCTCTGACCCTCCCCCGTTCATGTTCTGTCTCTCTCTGTCTCAAAAATAAATAAATGTTTAAAAAAAAATTAAAAAAAAAATGTTGCAAGGTAGGTAAGACACCTGGGGCACAGTAAAGAAAGGAGGTGTGATAAGACCTTCACATTTTAGGAGGAGGTTGGGGCACTTGAGGCCTGGAACCGAACACAAAGACCAGAAGACAAGATGCCCAAGGTATGCACTCAGTATAGCTCACAGGCTTGAAATCTTTCCAACCTAAACTCAACACCAGCACTCAAAACATGAAAAAGCAAGGCCCTACCCATATCACAATAGTACCACTTAGCAGTGCTTTAAAAACTTTGCTTAAAAAGCGAAAAATGAGGTTTTAGGGGTGCCTGGGTGGCTCAGTCAGTTAAGCGTCCAACTTTGGCTCAGGCCATGACCTCACAGGTCATGGGTTCGAGCCCCGCGCTGGCTCTGGGCGGATAGCTCAGAGCCTGGAGCCTGCTTCAGATTCTTTGTCTCCTTCTTTCTCTGCCCCTCCCCCACTTGCACACTCTCTTTCCCAAAAATAAACATAAATAAATAAATAAATAAATAAATAAATAAAAAGAGGTTTTAACTGTAACTCAGTGTAGGCTGAGTTCTAAATAATAGCAATAAAAACAAAGAGGTTGACCAAACGCATCTGTAGTATGTCTTCAGGCTGAAATTCATGGAAGATGGTTTAAAAGTTATAGAAATAACTGAAACAATGATGTCTGAAATTTTTAGTATTTTCATTACACATTCTCCGGAACTGATCTCTAATTCGTGTATTAAAACAATCATTCCTCCAATAGGTACTGAGTGCCCAAGCACCAAGCATTGCCCTGAGTGACATGCAGGGGAACAAAACCCCCAACACTGCTACTTACACAAAGCTCACCTCTTTGGCTGGGTTGGCCAGAGTGGTGTAACAGTTGATCACTAATACAGTAATTCTGTTACACATTACTGCTACCCAACAAATAGGCAGGGGCCAAGAAATGTTTTCACCTAAGACAACTGCATTCATTTTTCAAAACAAATAGAATTCTTTTAAAGTTTTACTTATTTTAGTAATCTCTGTACCCAATGTAGGGCTAGAACTCATAACTCCAAGATCAAGACTTGCGTGCTCTTCGGACTGAGCCAACCAGGTGCCCCCAAATAATAGAATTTTTTATAATAGGATTTTTAAGGTGCTCCTTGAAAAGGAGCAACACAGGGGTGCCTGGGTGAATCAATCAGTTAAGTGATTGACTTCAGCTCAGGTCATGATCTCATGGTTCGTGAGTTCAAGCCCCGCATCAAGCTCTGTGCTCACAGCTCAGAGCCTGGAGCCTGCTTCCGATTCTGTGTCTCCCTCTCTCTCTCTGCCCCTCCCCTTCTCATGCTCTCTCTCTCTCTCTCTCTCTCTCTCTCTCTCTCAAAAATAAAGTTTGTTTTTTTTTTTTTTAAAGGAGCAACACATATAAAAAGAAGGCAGTTCTACAAACTGCCTTTTTGGACAGAAGAACACACACAGCTGATCATCTCAACTAAGATATAGAGAAGTCAACCATATACTTCTGATACCTCAGGAGAATGACTGCACATGGAGTTCTTCTCGGAGGCGAGCCACCCTGCAGTATCCCGGAAGAACTCATTTAGAAGAACCAGTATGTCACCACCTGACACAATAATGGAGACAAGACCTTACGAGAGTCCCCCACCTCCAGCTGCTAAGTAAGTTAAAAAATAAAAAGTTAAATCAGGTTGTCAGGGACGGCTTTGGCTTTGAAACTCAAGTCAGACACACTGCGAGCCATGTAACCTCTTTTGGTTGTCGGCGAGAACACTGAAAAGCCACAGTGCAGTGCTTGTTTGGAGACACAGTGATAACGTAGCTCACCGAAAGTATGAGAGAGAACAGGCTGAGGAAGAGAACGCCGACATGGAAAAATCTTTGGCCTCGGCCTCTCTGCACCCTCTCATGTGTTGAAGAGAAAAGCAAAGACTGGGGAGGTGCTACAGGAGGACACGCAGAATATCCATTATTCTTCTCCCCTCTATTTCACTTTCTCATGCTGGCGGAGGATTTGTAAGATAGGAATAAGAGCACAGTGCCAAGGCACTAGAAGTCAGAAATTTGGGGACATGGCACGTGCATCTTCCCCCTTGTCAAGTTTATGAGGTTTGTCAGGCTTTTCTAAGACCGGGGGTGTCGTCAATGAGTCTGGGGGTGTTTTCGAGGAGGGGACCCATAAATGTGCCCTACCCATCAATCTTTAAATATCTGACTGAGTAAAGCAAGCATCTGAGATGCTTTTTGAAGGACTTTGCCACAATGCTCAAATCCCAAATTGGGAGGGGTTTTTCTAAAATATTGCATAGAGGTGAGGAGACGAACATATGCAATCCCAAATTTTATTTCTTTAAAAAGAAACGGACAACAATTCATGAACGACACCGTTACTTTTGCCAGGCTCCATAAGTTAAAAAAACCACGGCAGATAGAACATCACAGAGGGAGAAGTTTCCATCACTGGAGGATGGGAGTGAGGCAAGGAATTCTAAGAACAATTCATTCATGGAAATTCTCTAAGCTCCCCAACTTTGGAAAGCCCTACTTCAGCTTTCTTCCTCTTCTAGCCTCAGCATCTACAATCAAGTTTTTGTCACGTAGAGTCATTCTCCTTTTTTTAAAATCTCGGTCTCCGAGTAAAACAGAAGGTACAGTCTCCAAAAGCAGTGATCGCTTGCAAGAGCTAGCAATTCAGTAAGAATTCAATATACACCTAGAATATTAAATTTTTTAGAGAGAAGCAAAGAAGGCACAAAATCTACATGAAGTCAGTGCAGTATAATTACTTCCTTGTAATTAAAAGGCACAGTGAAAACCTTAGGCAAATTATTTTTCTTTGTTAGGAATTAAATTACCAATACAAAGTTCACAGAGCCCATTGGCCTGTTTTCTGGCAACAGCAGGGAAATTTTCCTGTAACTATGATAAACATACTCTAAGTAAAATGATACAAGGTAACATGAAATGCTGCAAATACGAGGGAGTTAAGTTTTGTTCCTGAGTTTTTAAAATAAAACATTTCCTTTCAAGTCTCAATAAGAAAGAGATCACTGCAGAAGAACTTAACTCCATCTTTAAACACTTGAAAATAAGATAAATGCAGTCTGTAAAAGAACTGAGTATCTCCAGCTCTCTCAAAATAAGAATGCAAGTAATGAAAACAGAAATGTTCTGCTTTTTTTGCACAAATAATTTTTCAGAGGTGACACCTACACAGGATTAGGTGTCTTCCGTGTCTATCTGGATTGCTCATCTATCGATTTCTAGGCTATCAGGCTAATCAATGGATATGGTGAGAGGAAGAAAAATGGCCAGAAACAGGCCAGGACATTTTTTTCTAAGACTATCTAGTAGAAAGATATGGGAATTCTTTTCTCTCTCTCTCTCTCTTTTTTTTTTTCTTTTTAAGAGAAAGAGTATATAAGCAGGGGAGAGGAGCGGGGTGGGGGAGATGGAGAAGGAGGGAGAGAGAGAGAGGACGGAAGAGGGAGAGAAAGAATCTTAAGCAGGCTCCATGCTTGATTCCACAACCCTGGGATCATGACGTGAGCTGAAATCAGGAGTAGGATGCTTACCCAACTGAGCCCCCCAGCCTCTCCAGCCTTTTATAAATGAAAAGGTCATGTGTCACATGAAAAGACACCAGGAAATGGACACAACCTACTAAAGAGCCAACCAAGCAGACGATGGAGCTGAGAGGGTCTTCTTGACAGATCAATGTTCCTGACAAAAGGAACTGATGAGAGCACACACCTTCAAAATGGCAAACAGTAATGGCCCTTGTCTACCATCCTGGAAAAAAAAATTTTTTTACAGGTAGTATTTCACTACTTAGACACCAATTTTCAGAACAGTCACAACATTCATTCTTAATATTTGAATTTTGGTCTATTTTTTTCTTCTTTGCTTCTAAATCTTAAAAACTTTATTTGTGGAACAGGTGGTTGGCTGTGCTTATGAAGTGATCAAACTGAAAGGCTACACATCCTGGGCCACTGGACTGTCTGTGGCAATTTTGGCAGAAGTATTGTGAAGAATCTAAGTGGGTGTGCATCCAATTTTCACCGTGATAAGGGTCTCTATGGAATAATAGATGATGTCTTTCCTGGTGTTCCTTGCATCATGGGACAGAATGGAATCGCAGATGTTGTGAAGGTGACAGACTCCTGGGGAAGGGCCCGTCTGAAGAAGAGCACAGACACATTTTGCAGGATCCAGAAAGAGCTGCAGTTTTGAAGCCTTATAATCCTGGGACACTTCACCGTCTACGCTACAACCGGATTTTAGTTGGGGGTTGTACATATTGTTCTTTTTATGTGATCAGTGACTCAAGCAGTAATATTAAAAGGGGCTAGGAAAAACACCAGTTTCCTAACATTACAAACAGGAATGGTTCACAAAACCGTGCAGCTATATCCTGACGCTGGATGGTACCTATCTGGTACAGTCCTAACCCGATTAACGCAAAAGCAGCTCCCCCACCCCTTGGAGGCACCACCACCAAGGCTGCATATGCTACAGTTGCTCTTCAAACCAGACCTGTGTTTAAAATGTGTGTCACAGGGGCGCCTGGGTGGCTCAGTCGGTTAAGCGTCCGACTTCAGCTCAGGTCACGATCTCGCGGTCCGTGAGTTCGAGCCCTGCGTCGGGCTCTGGGCTGATGGCTCAGAGCCTGGAGCCTGCTTCCGATTCTGTGTCTCCCTCTCTCTCTACCCCTCCCCCGTTCATGCTGTGTCTCTCTCTGTCCCAAAAACAAATAAAAACGTTAAAAAAAAAATTAAAAAAAAAAAATGTGTGTCACAGAACTTCTAGTTCCCTCAGAATACCTACACCAACTTTTTTCTGCAATCGCATCCTGGGATCCGACATATAAATCCAATATTGCGTGTATTGTGTGTAACTGCTCTAAAGGATGTTATTTTGTGTACTGTACGCATCAGGACGGTTACATTGCCATAGGGTCTAAAAAGAAAAATCTGCATAGAAACAAAGCAATCAACTATCCAAGCGGCACACCAACTAAAACAAACATTGAACAGTGAAAGAAAATTCACACGTGAGAATTATTAGCAAAAGGGGTAACAGAGGAGATCTGTGATACTAGAGGAGATACTAGTGAAATAATTTTAAAATAGTACTTCCTAGTTGGTTCAGTTGGTCAAATGTCCGACTTCAGCTCAGATCGTGATCTCGTGGTCCGTGGGTTCAAACCCCACGTCGGGCTCAGTGCTGACAGCTCAGAGCCTGGGACCTGCTTTGTATTCTGTGTACCCCCCCCCCGCCCCTCCCCTGCTTGCACTCTGTCTCTGTCTCAAAAATAAACATTAAAAAAATAATAATTTAAAATAGTATTTCCTAAAGCAAAGGAAAACCCCAGAGGAAAATTTCTCACAACTGTGATCTGAGATGCTGGTATTGTAGCTCGGGAATAACTGGACAGTGCTCCCAACATCTAAACCTTCATCTCCTTCACTATTATGTCTGTCGGGTCACATTGCCCTGTGAGATATACAGACAATTAGCCTTTCTAGTCTGCAGGCTGGCAAGCCAATTTGCCAGTAACATCACCATCTCACTTAAAATTTGAAACTTTACTGATCCTGAATTTTTTTTTAAAGGCCTGATTTTTTTTCTTGCCTTTTGCTCATACTGCCCGAGGATGTCAACAGAACCAAAGACTGGAAAAGGATCTCATATTTTTCTAAGTTTTGCCAGAAAGCATACCCCCCTTCATCCCTCTTAACCAATGCTGTTTTCTTCAAAGCCATTACCACCTCTGGTGACGGTGTATGTTTATTCATTTAATTCTTTACTGTCTGTTTCATCCTGTTGGTTCTACTTCCTGTTGTCTTCTCAGCACAGAGAACCATGAATGACATGGTCAGAGCTCATTAGTATGAGCTGAATGAAAGAACAATGCAAGAAGTACCAAAGATCAAAAGTCAAGGTTTTGAGGTCAATGGAGACCTGGGCTCAAATTTCCACACAAATTCCAAAGAGCAACCGCCCCGGGTTCAAATATCCATCCCTTAACAGTTATTTGACTTCAGATAAATGACTTATAATTTCTACATTTCTATTTCGTCATTTGTACTTTAAATAACAGCGCTTTATCGCAAAGTAATTATGGGGATCAGAAGCAGGCTACACACTTAGCCACGTACCCAGCATACACTAAGTATGAATAGAAGTCAGCTGGTGGTATTAATGCTGATCACTATGCCAAAATGGGGGTCGGCGTGGGGAGGGGGACAACACAAAAAATCCTTAGTCTCCATGTAACCGTTTAATAATCTTATAATGTAGTTGAATTTATTAATATTGAAAGGGTTATCTTAATCGAGAGCTAGAACAGACCAGACACTGGTCTACCTAAGACTAGCAAAACTTGGAGAAGTGAAAATATGACGTGCCACCAAAGACTGAAAGAAACGTAACATCATCCAAAGACAAAACAAAATGTTCTCAAATAGCCTGACTGTAAGATCAATAAATAGCCTAACCAGGTTTTCACCGACAATCAGAAGTGGGTTACAATGACACACATCCTGACAAAGTTCTGAGAAGCATAGTGGGTCCATAATTAAGTAAAGCAACTCACTTTAAGGACACAGCTAAAGAGAAATAAAAATCCGCCTTTTAAATATATCTGTAAAAACTGAGAACAAACTGAGGGTTGATGGGGGGTGGGAGGGAGGGGTGGGTGGGTGATGGGTATTGAGGGCACCTGTTGGGATGAGCACTGGGTGTTGTATGGAAACCAATTAGACAATAAATTTCATAATAAAAAATAAATAAATAAATAGATCTGTAAAATAGAGGAGAAATTCTAGGTTTTGGTACATGGCAATTCTAAACCTCTGGAAATGAAATTGGGAGGAGTACAATTTTCATCTCTTACTTAGTCATAAATTGTAAATGTAAATTTTGTATAACAAATTATGTTTTCAAATAATCACACCCAAAAGCTATCAGACAGAACTTCTGACTCACTCATCAACAAAGTCTCACTTCTTAAAAAGCACAAAGGAGTAGAAGGGTGACCTGGGTCTGTCCACACAAATTCCAAAGAGCAACCGCCCAGGGGCTTCTTATTTTTTTTTACATTTAGAACCTTCATGTCACAGAAAGTGACAGCAATCTAGAATACTCATCTTTTAGCTTGCTGGATCTTGCTTTGACTTGCCAAATAGACAACACAATCAGCTTTCTGTAATTTCTCTGCTGCTAGTGTGGCAAAAGGGTGGGGTTTGGGAGCAGAAAAGTTTGTATAACATTCCGAGTTCCTTTTTAACTCTTTTTTAAGCTAATAAAATACTTCATCTCTATTTCTCATCCTTGCTCCTAAAGTTCATTACATTCTGCCACAAAATTAAACAGATTCTATAAGCACACTTCACATTTATTCCAACTATCACTGTTTTTCCTTGCACGGGCATTAAAGATACAGAATGATACCTCAAGGGAGAGAAACTTCCTCAAGATGCCGTGTCCGAATTCCCTGTGGCGGGGACTCTACAGTTCCTACAGTTTGCATCACCTGCACTGAAGAGCACTGCTGATCATGTCAAATGCAACTGACACCCTGAACACTCATCTTTTTTTATTTTTTTTATTTTTATTTTTTTAACGTTTATTTATTTTTGAGACAGAGGCAGAGCATGAACGGGGGAGGGGCAGAGAGAGAGAGGGAGACACAGAATCAGAAGCAGGCTCCAGGCTCTGAGCCATCAGCCCAGAGCCCGACGCGGGACTCGAACCCACGGACCGCGAGATCGCGACCTGAGCTGAAGTCGGATGCTTAACCGACTGAGCCACCCAGGCGCCCCTCTGACCACTCATCTTACAAGTGCCTTTAGCAAACCCGTGCCCAGCACTGCCACCAAGCTCTGCCGGGGCTGATGCTCCGGACAGAGAACGGGTCACAGGTCACAGCCCGCAAAATGCTGATCACTGGTTCCCTACGAGAGGAAGAGCCCAAGGAGCTCTGAGCCCGAGGAAGTCCACTTGGGAGTCTGGTGTCTGGCACGCCACATCCACCGTGCTGGCCTCGGGCCCGACGGCTGACTCAAACTTCGGACCCAGCTCTCCAGCTCCTGGTGTGAGGAGACCACGGACGGTCACCAGCATGACTCACACTTCTTCCTGACTCTATCCTTCCTGTGACTGCGTCAGCATCGTGAATTGTCCTCCTCTGCTGACCCAGCCTTCGCTAGCTGTCTCTGGTCCCGTTGGCAAAGGATTTCTCCCCATCTACACCTTGCTGATTCCGGTGAGACCAAGAAGTCACTGCCTCAAGTGCAAAACCAACTCCAGGCCCAAGTCACGGCTGCTGAGAATGACACACATGCTTAAAACTACTTGTGGTGTTGGAAGCTCAAGACCCTTTTAAACTCAACAGGCTACTTTGCATCACTCTCAGGCCAGAGTATGGAAGAAAACCATCATGTCCAGCCTTCATTTACTAAGCAGTCTGGGAAAACACTATGAGGCTACCCAAGGACATCCCCTCAGTGGGGGAGCAGCGGTCTGTTTCCTGAAGGCCTCGATACCTCCCTCTTCCTTAGCTTATGGATGGAGGCAGGTATGGAGTGGCTAACTTTAAAGAAGATATACCAACACTCTACGTGACCACAGAGAGAAATTCTACAAGCATTTTTTAAATTTTTTTTAATGTTTATTTATCTTTGAGAGAGAGACAGACAGACAGACAGACAGACGAAGCATGAGTGGGGAAGGGACAGAGAGAGAGGGAGACACAGAATCAGAATCTGAGCTGTCAGCACAGAGCCCAACGCACGGCTCGAACTCATGAACTGTGAAATCATAACCTGAGCTGAAGTTGGACACTTAACCGACTGAGCCACCCAGGTGTCCCTAAAAGGATTTTTTTTTTTTTAACATCAAAAAAATGTACCTGCTAGGAATGCCTGTGTCATTTCAAATCTTAATTCCAGGTTATTCTGGTAGAGATCCAAAATCGATTAGAGATTATTAAGGAAATCAGCTTCTGTCAAGTTGGAGAGGAAAGGTTACATTTACACATAGTGGCTTCCCTCATTGCATTTTCCCCCCACCCTAAACCACAGCTTCCAAATGGTATCATTTTTCCTGCTTCTGAGGAGACTGAACAGAATCTAGAAAATAACCTCCCAACTCTAAGATACTATCAATCTGTAAGTAGTGCCAATTTTATGACTGGTTCCAGAAATCCAGGCATATTTTATCACCGCACTATAGGTTCATTTACAGACATCTTCTCCCCCACATTGTTGCTTGCTCTCCCTGTGTGCCCGCCTCTCTCCGTGGCACAACTAGATTCCCATACCCAGCTATAAACCTGCTCTGACCTCCCCCACATCCCTCATATCCCATCAGTTGCTGAGATCTGTCCTGCCTCTATTCCCACAGCAACTACATAGGGCTTTGTGTATGGTAAGCATGCAAATGTTTGTTACATGAATGAAGAAATCAGATGATTATGACTTCTTCTCAGGAAGTTTTATTTACACACACATACACACACACAGAGCATGGCCACTGCTTTCAGGGAACCATGGGTTAGATCTGAAGACCACAGCACATACCTAGAGGTGAATCATTGAGGCTCTCAAAGTGTAGTGAGCCCAAAGATCACTTTGGAGGCTTGTTAAAACAGGGATTCCAGACAGCCGTATCTCCAGAGATTCATTCTCAACAGGTCTGCAAGAGGTTTGGAATCTGCACTTTTACCCAACACCCAGGAGACCCACCATCCACATCTGAGAGACACTGTCAAGCTGGATGGATGAGGCGGGAGTGGAGCCGTGGGACAACACTGCCCGCCCACACCCACTTCTATGTGCCGAAGAGGAAGACATATTTGTTTTTGCCTAGGGACCCACGAAATCTAAGGAACAAGTGCAATCAAATCAAGCCAATGGGAAGAGAGGAAGAAGACAAGAAATGTTTCCATAAATCACTAGGTCAGAATGGGGCAAGTCGGGGTCACCACAAAACTATGGCTGATGACTATGGAATGTAAAACCCGAAAGATGTCGTTCAACCACTCCCCTCGTCTCAGGCAGATGAAGACACTAAAGCCCAGGAGATACTTGGGAACCATATGTGTGTTGCCAACAGGGAGGACATGGCACAAAACCCAGGTAATCCCACTTTATACCACCTTCCTTGTATATATGAAAGGAGTGTTTTGTTGTAATATAGACGTTTTAATCATCTCAAAGTAATTTCGGTCTTATATCGTATATTTACCTTGATTACAACTGTTTGGGTTTTTTTCTTTTTCTTTTAAAGAGAGTGTGAGCAGGGGAGAGGTTCAGAGGAAGAGAAGGAGAGAGAGAGAGTGACAGAGACAGAGAGAGAGGACCTCAAGCAGCCTCCAGGCTCAGCAGAGCCCAATGCCGGACTCAATCCCAAAATGCTGAGACCATGACCTGAGCCAAAATCGAGTCGGACACTCAACAGACTGAGCCACCCAGGTGCCCCACAACTGTTATTTTTATGCGACTCCATGGTCCACTGGTTCCTAGACAACAGCAAAATACAGAGAGTAAACCTTTTCAAAACTATACATTTCCAAAGACAAACCAAGCTTTTGGTCAAACACTGATATTTATGGTATTCATATTTAAATCACAAGGCAGAAATATGAAAATCACAAATGCTTACCCATTGGGTGTGTGAGGAAGCTGAACTTAACAGGCAATGTGGAAGTAAAAAAAAAAAAAAAACCCTGAGGTTCTCAGGATGTGGCACGGGCTTTTTACCCACAAGCAACTTCAGGCTTCTTCCGATTTTCCTGATCTGTGGGACCTCTGTTATAATTTGTATTTTTATCCCCTTTACCATCACTCTCTACAGATATCTTTGGTTCTAAGACATAAAAAAATAACAAGAATGTGGGATTGCAGGAATATCCCAGCTCACTGGGTTTCTACGCATCAAGCTTTTGTTGCCTTTTTTCCCTCACGTGTTTCTTTTATTCTCACAGCTACAGCCTTGACCCCCTTCAAAACTTTAGACAAGCTCTTAACTCTTACCAGTCTGTGTCCTACCATCTGTCAAGAAAAAGCATTGATGAGTGTTAATTTGAAAAGCCTTATAAAAAGTTCACAGGCAGCTTGAAGCAAGGCGTGTGATCTTCTCTTCCCACCTGCTTTAGAAAGTCAATATATGAGCTTTCAGATGAGAAAGCAGCCAGCTTCTCATGAATGTTTCCTAGGCTTCCAATTCACCCAGCAGTATACCAGGCCTAATGGGTTTGCCCGGTTTCAGTGTGTCCAGCTTCCGTGGGCCAGTACTGTGGCTGCACTAGCCTACCGCGGCAGCAATGCGTTAGCCTCTGCCTGCCTCCCCCACCCCATCCTGTCCCCACAGGTTCTGACGGTCCCATCCACACTTGGCAATCTAGAACTGACACAGGCTGACAGCTTGGGCTTCAGGCTTCCATCAGATTCAAGTTCAGTTCCTTTATGACTAGCTGTGTGGTCCTAGGCAAGTTGCCCAGCCTTTCTGACCCTCAACTTGCCCCTGTGCAAAACACAGGGGCTGTAAAAATCAAACCTTCCTCAGGGCTATTGGGAAAATTGTATCATGTAAGCCAATTACACAGCACACATAATAGGCTTTCAAGAGGAGGGTCTCTCATACCTACATCCAAGACAGAAGACATGTTTAGGAACCCCTCCCCGTAGTAACTCTGTGGTCAGCTCTGAGCTGACATTTGCACTCCCCCACTATCCAACAGCAAAGTTTCACGACTGGCAACTACACGCTTCGAAAGGCTACAGCTCTGGATGTAAGTAGCTCGGGTGTAAAGTGCAGAAGAAATGCCCAAGGAACGTGTTAAAATAAGATGAAGATTCTCCGATCCTTGTCCTCAGAGATGCTGATTCAGCAGACCCAGCATCAGGCTCAGGAAACTAAGTACATAACAGCCACTGCAAGTCCCTCAGAAAAATAACTTTAATACTCTTTAATAAATAGTGAATCACATTTCAGATAAACTCATGATTCCTCCAGCACTTTCCATCTGCAAAGCACTCTCACATGATCTCCCTTGACCATCACCGTCCTGGGCAAGAATTCTAGAGAGATGCCCCCAAATCATCTCTAATCCTTGGACCCTCCCTCATCCTCCCCATGATATCTGTAGTGACAGCAGGAACTAAATCTTCTCCAATTTAGAGACTACTTTTATTTGGCTCACATTTTAGGACAACAAAAACACCTCACTGATACAAAAAGGATGAGTTGAAAATGGAAGGTTAAGCCTCTTAGAGCATCAATACTTTAAATGGAAACCCTGCTGAAAACTACCATGCCCTCAGAATTCTTGTGTCCACTTGTGGTTTTTCAGTCTTGTTATCCACCACCCCCCCCTCACACACACACACAGCTCCTCTTCCTTAAAATTTGCTGATTTTCATCTCATTTGGTGTGAGAAACCAAAAGCTTCCATGGGACAACAAATAAACCAAACAGCAGGTACTAGGGAGGGCACCAAGGGCTCTTCTATGAATCCCATGCACACTGCTTTGGTATTGACTTATTCAGAATCTGATTGGCTAATCAAAGGCCTTTCAATTACCTGGCTTGGGCTTGGTTTGGGAATTGGACACAGAATTGTGTTCCTTCAACCAACATTTCAGCTAGGTGGGGCCTGAATATCTCTACTGAGCTCTCACACGATGAGAGAAAATTTATATTCTATGTAGACACTTAATATACAAAAAGGGAATAAAAAAAGGTTCATAGAAATTGTCTGGATAAGACTATTCGGCCTAGAAGAGTTCTCATTTCCATCCCCACAGTGCAGAAAAGGAATATGAGGGCAGAGTTTTTACATCTCTACTAACTCTGGCCCCCTCCCCAAGGAGAAATGAAGTCCTCTCAGGAGAGTCCTAACACCTCATCTACATTCAACAAGTTTCTCACATATTATGGTAATCAAGCGTTTATGTACTGGCTTTAGATTTATGGCTTTCGGGGCAGGCTCCTCTCTTCGATGTATTCCAACCTCTTCAAAGACAGAATGCAGGCCAAATTCACTTTATATCTTCCACAGTGTGCAAAATATAAAAAGAGTTCAATAAATTAGGTATTTGCTAAGTGAGGAACCACTCAAGGCTGTTCTTAGCTGCAACTCCATCCCAAAGTTGGACTCTTCCTCAGATAAACATACTCTAAAGAGCCCCTTTCTAATTATTTGCTTTTTGGTGATGGGAAGGAGAAATGTCCAAGTTGAAAACGAAGGATGAAAAGACTATGTACGCATTTAGCTATAATACCTCCTCCACAGGACTGTAAAATCCTCAAGAAATCATTTAAAAGAACAACTCAGAAATGTTTTAGGGAGAATACTTCTTCTACTCAGTCTCCCCTCCTTTATTCCACAAAGTTCCACAGAGCACAGGAAGAGAAAGAAGGGGCAACAGACATCATCTTCTGCAGAGTTTTTCCCTGACAATAACTAGATTCTCTATCACACACCTGAGATAACTGAACAGCGAAAGCAGTGTGAGACAAGAGCCTTGGGCTGTCAGGTAAATCCGGGGAACAGAGCAGAGAAAGCAAAGTGGTGGGGGCCAGAGAAGGAAACAAAAATGAAAATGAGGAGAGCAGCTGGGAACCCCTCTGAGAAAGCATGGTGAGAGAGGAAATTGGACCAGGGGACCGGATGGACAACAAATGGAGGGGTGGGGGGCGTCGCAGAGGAAAGTTCTCCAAAGTCCATAGAGAATCAGCAATCTGGCTAAAGCATGTATGAATAATTGGGAATTAACTGTGTACGCAAAGGACTTCACCTCATTTACCACAGCAGTCAGATAAACACCATGCTAAATCCAATAAGAGGCTGTTCGGGTACAGCCTCACCGGAACCATTGGTCTCACTGTCCTCCATGACCGGAGAGAAATTTCACCATGCCTCTGCAGTCACCCTCTGATTTCCGTAGGAGGCTGCTGTTTGTTTGTTTTGAAGAGGCTGGTTCCACTTCTCAAGATTGAGGTTTGAATAGGACCACATTAGTCCAGATGCTCTTTCTAAAAAATCTTTCAAATCCACCCATTCAAAACATTAACATAAAAATAATCAGAGAGCAGCTGGTGCAATTAACAAATTGTTTATATTTTCCCTTCCACTGGCTTAAAAGTACTAGAAGGAATTTTAAGCAAGAGGAGACTGCCATTCAGCTTTCAGAGTTTTAAATAGATGATTTTCGGGATTTTTTCAGGCTAAAAATAATAGTCTCTATGTCAGACTTGATATTGTACAAACAGGCTTCAATTCACATGACTAAACTAAATGGGGGTCTCTCTATCCAGCAGATACCAAGGCAGGCAGAAACTGAACTACTGCAATAAAGTTCAGTCTTGGGAAACTTCTGGTCTTTCAGAATTTGCCCCCTAGAAAACAAGAGCAGTCTTCCCCAAATACGTTCAGATGCTTTTGGTCATAATGAGCTGAATGATGAATCCACCCTTTGGTGGGGGAAAATGGGAGTCATTCTGCACCTCGAGGTGTGAAAGCGACAGTCTTCACAGCCCTCACCAAGAGCCTCCGGATTCCCCGTTGGAGGAGGTAGCCACAGAGCACAGAAACATTCCCCCAAAGGGCATCTTTTACCACATGCATGAATGGATTCTCAGTTCACCGATGGACTCAGAGTTTTCCCTGTAAATAACACATTGCTGGGCCACGTTGTATCAACAGTGAATGAATCTCACTGGCAGCTCTCTGGCATCTCGGCACTCCTGCCACGGCAACAGCCCTCTCTTCCAAGGCATCGTGAGGCTTCAAACATCTTCAGCATGATTCCACACAGTAGCTCGAAAATTACACATCGAGTCTTCTCTTAGAGACGGCGGGTTCAAAGAACCCATCGGAATTGTCGTTCACCTCTTGTACGTGGACGGAGAAATTCCTATTAAGGTGTGCGGTAACCCCTGGGCATTATTTTAAAATAGTTACGGTCAAGTTCAGGACTCTTGTGATAAAAGAACGTGACACAAGCCGTGGGACCACCACCAGGGAGATGTCCAAAGGAAGAAACAGGTAACCTTTATAACAAGCAGGAAAGGGCATTCTACAAATCTCTTATCATTTACCCCTGAGCAAAAAGGCTCGTAACATTCCTCCTTCATTTTACTGTATTCCAGTTTCTCGTTCTTTAACCTACTCAAAGGGGGAAAGAAAAACTCCCCTAAGAGACTCCTTAAGAAAAGTTAGTAATTTAATTTTAAAAGTTTTCTATAAACGATTTTACTGGGATCTTCTCACAACAAACTAAAGAATCGTTTCAATGCCCACATTATACGGATGAGAGGCATTAAGATATAAGATTAAATACAGCTGTAGTAAAACTGACATCACTAAGACTAGAACAAACCCTTAGCAATCCACTCCTGAGCTTTCCTTTTATCTTTCATTGAAGAATTTTAGAAAATGAAAGAAGGGGAAAGGAAGAAGCTCCTTACAGTCAAATCATGATCGTTTTTTAAAAACCCTGACTTCACAGAACAACTGGAAGACGGAAGACCTGGGTGATACAAGTGCACACAAAAATAGGTGTTGGAACATCAGGTCTGTGTGTCTAAACCTGTGTCTATATTAAGCGATTTCACATGCAGGGTTTAGAGAATCCAAGTTTTTAGAAATGTATTTTTGCTGTATTCCCATGGAAAGACGGCCTCTCATACCAGTTCCACATCATTTCTTCCCCAAGACCAGTCAGGAAATGCCCCCTTCCCCCAGCAGCATATTACTTTGGAATAAAAGAAGAGGAAGAGGAAGGAGGAGGAGAAGAGGGGGGAGGGGGAGGGGAAGAGGGGGGAGGGGGAGGGGAAGAGGGGGGAGGGGGAGGGGAAGAGGGGGAGGAGGGATCTTTGAATTTCACCTCAGATTTGCAATCTTGACATCCCTTAGTTGGTCACATAAAAAATCCAGAAATTGAGACCTAGGGAACTCTAGATATTACTACTTCTAATCTTAGATATTCCTTACTTGGTCACTATTTTTTAAAAAATCCCAGAAATTGAGACATAGGTAGTTTCGGTCATGGGTTTAAACACACTCAAACAAAAGTACAGAAATTCCCACAGGCAACAAAAAGAAAATGTCCATTCCAGAGATGGTTTAAAAAGCACATATCAATTTGTAGATCTCTTAAATTATCATTTACCTACTGAGCACTAAAAGCTGCTAAATGATTTAGACCATGGGGTGTTTGAATCCTGATAGTGGAGCCTATTTTTGTAGGCACACAATGTTTTCTTTTTGTAAGAGGCAAAGGAGGAGGGATGGAATGACTGGCCAGGCAGCGACGGCCCTCCTTAAAATAATAAACCTTAAAATGTTTCTAGTCAACCACGACATAACTATTTTGCTACAAACATATCTACTTTCACCACATGCCTACCTCTCAAATGCTGGCTTCCATTTATACCCCCGAACAATAGTGCTAAAATACAGGGCAGACACAGGGTACAACCCCTGTACACATCTGGTGTTTATAGGGGGAAACACTACTATTGGATTTTTTATTTCAAAGTACTTTCATTACTAATGTATACAGCTGTTTTCTGTTGGCTAATAATCGGAACTGTAACACACATATGCACAGGGACTCCAGCTTGTGCCAAGCTGTTTGTTCTCAGCTGTAAACAGCTGGAATTCTGAGCGTTGGGGGAGATGCCCCTGGACTTCCCTCCCCCCCCCCCCCCCCCCCCCCCCCCCCCCCCCCCAAAAGGAGGGAAAAATGGTTAATACAGCTGTTTTCCTCTCAGGAACACCCAAAGAATGCAATTCCTGTCTCCAAAACTCCCCTGAGCTCATCTCCACCAGTATTATGTTCCCTGTTCATACTCATATATTGAGAGGAACTTTCAAAAGCTATCCCATTCTTTAATAAAAAGAATAGAGGGAAAAAATGCTGGGCATCCAAGTTTCCAGTAGTAATATATGCCACATCTACAGCAAGGAAAACACGGAAATCAAGCAGAATTTCCTACGAAGAGTGTGCATGCTGGATCACACTCACATAAAATGGCAGTTGATTTCACAGAAGATGAATGTGTGCTTTTGAACCAAGTGTTTCCAAAGTACATTTTAAGCCTGTCCTAATATAATCATATGAAATGTTTATGTGCTTGTCTGGGGTGTCACTCTGTTTTCTAAATAAAGGAGCGACTTCATTTTGCAAAAATGGACACAGGAGTTCCAGCTTCGCTCTTCTGTGGACTTCCCCCCCTCCTGGCTCGGCTTACCACCTTTGTAGGGCCACACGGACCCAGCACAGAAGGCCTTTGTGTATAGGTCTCAGCCACAGATCTTCATACAGCCACTGGCAAAGGCCTCCGGAGGAGTCCCTTTCTTTCCCAACTAAACACAAAGGTTTTATCTTACAGTAAACAGAGAAGACTCTTAACATTAGAGCAATACTGAGGCACTGATGCCATCCAAATGGCTCAAAGATTTGCATGATGAAATTCTGCTACCTTGGTTTGAACTCAAAACTAGCTATTAAAAAGGGGGGCGGGGGCAGGGGCAGAAGGGCATGTTTCAATACCTGAAAGTTGCATTTACAAAATGTGTTTCGGCTGAACTCTTCTGCTGGTTTATGTAGGAAGCCTGGAGAAGACCAAGTGGAAGGAGGGGAAAGTACACACGGCCCTGTTTCTGTAGGACATTCCCAGGGGTCTCCATCCACTGGCCTCCTTCGCATTCTGCACCAAGCCCACCTGCTTCCTGGAGTGGGAGACAGACAAATCCTCACATTCTTCCTTCCTCTCTCTCTCTCCATCAACTCTGGACGTCACCATGGAAGGGAGACTGGGAACAACTACAGGCAGGTAAGAAAGGATCATAGCCTTGCTCACTTCCCCAACCCCAACCATTTGCAAAGCTAAGGTCAAGTTTTGGTGTCTGCCCTGACTCACCAAAGGCCTCTCTTCTACGTGGAACCTCTGGTGGCTTTTTGATCATGGGGAAGGGGGCAGCGTGAAGGGGGACAGACGGACCATGGGTGACCTCAACACATGATTTGTCCACCATTCTGAATATTCTACACCCAAATGAAGAGTGACAGAGAAGGCACTGCCAGGTCCTTGGGAAAAAAAGGCTGCAGGAATCTACAGAATTAGGAAATAATATTCCCTCTGGACTCACATTTCTATTTTTAATAAAAGTCACTAGGGGGTAAGAGGAGTAGAACTTGGCTAACACGTGGAAACTTATCAATTAAATAACAAAGATAATAAAACTTAAACAAACAAAAAACCCTTAGATTTGAATGCTGAGTATTCTACTTGAAGAAAGGCAAAAGGCAAAGCTGGGCATGAAGGCGGTCCATGTAAAACAGCAGGGGCCGGATGGAGACTGACCGCAGGGGCTTAAACTCACGTATTGCAGTCAGAGTGGCTTTTAGGTGCCTTCACTTTTCAGAAATCACCCCCGCCCTTTTTTTAGGTTTAATTAAGCAGTGAATTTCCTTCTTTGTGGCAAGCACAAAATGTGAGGGTACTACATGAGAATTTTCATAAAGTGCTATGTAAACGGGAAATAGTAGCAGAGAGCTTTCAGAATGGGGAACGAGGTAACTCATCCAACAGAAGTGAATGGACCAGAGCAACCTATTTGGCACACGCACGGCCTTCATCATTCAGTGTTTATGTGGCGTGCTTCCCAACGAGAGCAAGTTACATTCAGCCCGCTCTTTTCAAAAAGTGAGTATCATAAAGTCAGTTTCTGGCTGCATGGCCTTATCCACGAAATGGCTTTTAATTATTTGATATTGGCCAAGCAGGCAGGAAAGACATGACTCATCTCTACTGTTCTTCAATGTTGTTTTCCAACAAAGTCCTCTAATCCCTGCAATAAATAAAACTGTCCTGCTTTTAAAAAAACATCCCTTTGGGAAGCATTTAACCCTGCATTTATTTTAATAGTTAGCAACTACTTTGTGAGCACACATAAGTACAAGGTCCAACCCCCTATTCCCAAATGCACCAAGTGGCTCCATTCTCCAGGCTGGCCTCACTCAGTAACGTGCATTCAGCGGGAGGCTGCGGAACATTCCAGAGCCTTGCTCCGGCAACCCCTTCAGTGGCTCCTTGAAAGGGCTGTTATGCACCTCTGGCAGCATCGGTAAAGTTTTCAGTGTTCTACAAGTGTTCAAGGCACCTTCGGAATAGAAGAGACTATGGGTGCAGACGTGGGCTTGCTGGTGTAGAACCTCAAACATCAGTGAAGCATTCTGGGATGTCACTCAAGGAAATATAGGGGCACACACGTGGCTCAGTCGGTTAAGCATTCAACTTTTGACGTTGGCTCAGGCCGTGATCTCGTGGTTGTGAGATCGAGCCCCACATTGGGCACCAATGTCAGCGTGGAACCTTCTTGCAGTTCTGTCTCCCTCTCTCTCTGCCTCTCCCCCAAGCTCCCTCTTTCTATCAAAATAAACATTAAAAAAAAAAATTATGATTGTGTGGCAAAAGGAAAACTCACATCAAGGCAGGAGTAGAGGGAAAGCCTTGAGCAATCTAGCTTAGCTGTTTGACTGTAAGGCCCATATACAAATATCAACAAATGGGCATAAATTATGAAATGCTGAGTTATTAGTTATGCACAAATAGATCACCAACACCAACACCTGGTAAAAGTTAGTAAAGGTTCCAGTTTGTGTCTCAAAAGCAAACCTGACTCCCTGGACTCTAAAAGTTTATGAAATTATTCTAGATCTATTTATAGGCAGTAACATTTACACACACAAAAACTAATTATAAATGGTTGTCTACTAAGAAGGAGATATTAGGTAGTCACTGTTTCACAAAGCTGCATCTTTTTGAAAGAAAATTTTGTAAAAATAACCTTTAATGCCAGTGAGTATATCAGCACAGTTTTATCATACACATGTACCTGAGTTGGTTCTGTGTTTGCTTCTGTGCTGACACATGCCTCTGTGCCTCAACTTTCTTCCTCACCGTTGTCTCTTTATCTCCTGGCTGTTTCTCTCCTTCACCATGACTAAATACTATCAAGAGAACCAAACGAATAACCCAAAAGATGGAAGTGTCAATCTCCTTCTCATTTCTAGGCATCCCGCCGGAGTGTGTAGTTGTAAATATTTGGTAACAAATGGCTCTCCAGGAAAAAAGGGGGAAGGCGTGTCCCGGACGACAGTGTTGGTCAATTTCCTCCATATTAATAGTCCCACCATGGCCAATATCCACCCACCTACACAATACTACTGAACACAGACTCGAAAAGACATGTGCAGCAAGGTGCTGCTACATAGCCTTTCCACCCTCTAGGTACAACAGACCGAATCACCTCAAGAGCCCAGATAATATCAACAGGTAGTAAAATGACCAGGAAGCGCGAAGTTTCGAGTATTTGTTAGCTTTGTGAAATTAAATATAATTTAAATTGGGAGCTGGTATAGTTTAGTGTTTAATGATAGCTGGGTTTATCGACCAGCTCACAAAACGTCTGAAAATTTGACACCCAGCTCTTGTGAGAAAGCACAAGCCATCTGTAGCACTCCCGTGACAAGGTCTACTCAGCCCTGATGCGTCACACCAGGCAAAGGGGCAGTGGAATGCTAGGGAAATTGCAACACCTTCCCTGGTTCCCACAACTTCAAAATAGCAGGAATCAAAGAGTGTAAGAAAACAAGGGCTACTCTGGCAGAGTCCTTTTAGAATATTAGTAGGAAGGTAGGAGGGGCAGACTATTGTCTGTGAACTACTGGGCTCACAGGAGCAAATCATGCGAGGGTAGGGCAACGTGTGCAATGATGGCTGCCAGTCAGCTATTTTCACCGGCTATCACAATTTGAAACTGTAACTTGAAAAATGAGGGTTCGCTCAGTCGAGCGTCCCCAACTCTTGATTTCTGCTCAGGTCATGATCCCAGGGTCAGGGGACTGAGCCCCGTGTCAGGCTCCACGCTGAGCACAGAGCCTGCTTAAAATTCTCTCTCCCCAGCGCGAGCGTGCATGCACTCTCATGCGCACACTCTCTCTCCAAATAAAAAATAAAAGAGGGTAAACAGAGCATTACCTAAGATTTATGTGTAAACACACCATGAGCAGCCAAGAAACACAGCCCATGAGCATGTTCTGCCTAGGGAAAAGACCTACACCACAGCATGAAAACAGGTCCTGGGCCCAAATCCTGCCCATGCCGGGAAATTTAGGAAAAGGACGTCACTGGAATAGGACCTCTTTTTCAGAAAAGTGTTACCTCAAAATGATCTCTCGGAAAACTTAAAAGAACTGCAGTGAAACGAGGAATAGACAGGAAAATGAAAGAAAACCACATGTAATCGCGGTTGCTTCCACTAACTAGTTGTGTGATCTCAGGCAAAAGTAGAGCCAATCACTATTTACTAACCAAACACCAGACACTCTACTACATAAGGAGACAACGGTGAACGAGACAGACGCAACTGCAGCCTTCACCGAGTGTATATTCCAGAGTGCAGTTGACTGATCTCTAAAATGCGCTGATCACTATTCCAACCTTGCAGAGCTATTAAGATAATTAAATGAGACAATGCAAATGGCATAAAGGGCACTTTTGTCCTTTTTGTCACTATCTAAATGTGTTCCTTTTGTAGAAAAGGAAAGGACGCCAACATTTTTTATCTTTTTGATTTTCTTCTCTGGGAAGGAACAGAGATGCAGAAACCTCCAAAATTCTAAACCATCTGAGCAGGTATATAAAGAAGTGACTGTTGGGACCTCCAAGAGTTCTTACAGGTTCTGATTCTTTAGTCATTACCTTAGACAGGTAATTACTCTCAGAAGGGAAATGAACATAGAGCTATGGATCTAGATTCCAGAGTGTGTACAACAAACAGATCAAGAGCACATGCATTCAAGTGAATTACTTCCAACTATAATCATAAGAATCATCCCAATGGGGAGAGATCAAACAACTCAACCGTAGGCTCTCAAACAATCCAGGAAGGGCTAATAATCACTCACTCATTCATTCATTCATTCCACAAAGTCATTCAACAAAAATTTAGAGGGTGTATTCTGAGGCACTAGAAATATAGGAGTGATCAGTACAATCCCATACGTACTGTAAAAAGCCAAATTTTTGCAAGCTTGGCTATAAGATTACAACCCTCCTAATTCAGAATGAAACAGGTAGCTTTAACATGCTGACATTTTCCTCCAAAGTCACTGCAGACACACGCTCTGACCTAGATTAACTAATCTAGAATGTAAAATCTGAAATAAACTTCATACACGCTTACGCTGAAATGTACATATTTTAGTCCCTGGATTCCATACAGTTTAATCTTTTTGTTTTCAACTCCCAACAATCTGCAATGTGCCTAGCATAATACCTTGCCCCAGGCAAGAGACAAAAGATCTTAAATAAATTATTTGTTAAAATGAATTAAATATAATTTCCTAAAGTGTCAATACATCTATTAATATAAACCAGAGCACTTTAAGCCCTTTGTGTATCAAAGAATACCCGAAGACCTCTTTGGACAGCCATAATGTCAAATCTCCACAGTGCTCCTTCGCCTGGGAAACAGAAACACCCTCCCAACAATAAGTGCAAGCACTTCTCAAAAGAACAGAATGAAAGCATCTGTCCTGACAGCACGTTATTTTCTAGGACAAATACATGTATGTTAGAATATTCCTGGATTTCTTAACCTAATGTGATTCATACAGATCATAGTGAAATCCGTCTGTGAACACCCAAGCCATGTGAGTAAATGCTTTCTGGCAGTTTTTCTTTTCTTTGTACCTACCACTGCCATTTGTAAATGCTGTTCTATAATGTGGACATCTTTACGAGGCATTTTATAAAATGCGATTTTACTTGTAGAAAACAGGATAAAAATTCATATGACTTTAGAACTGAAGTTTAGTGTACTGGAAAACAAAGACTAATTCTGCTCTGTATGGCACAGTATTAATTCTCAATCTAGAGTAAGTCTATAAAATATATTGCAGTTGTACACGTGGAGAAACAAACTGTAATTTGGCGAAAAACATATTTAACTATAAAGAGAAAAAATGGAAAGTACTTCAACAGTCCTATTTAGATTCCCAATATCAGTGAGGGAACCTGTTTGAGACTATCCCTCTCCCCCACAAAAATTCAACGAAATACAGAATTCACTTTTGGGGAAGCTTTTCTTATAACAGTAAGAGTACAAATATTCCTGGGATAGCTTGAAAAATGTATTAATACTCAAGAGTAAGGTATGAAAATAATTTATGCCACTAACTAAAAACTATAATAAAGTACTTGATGGGAGGAAACAGAAAATATTTTCCCTCAAATAACAACCTTACATTCATCTATACTCCAAGCACTGAAAGTAACGGCTGTAATTCATTCATTTTTCTCCCTTAAGACACTACACCAATCAACCGACAAGATCATACTTACCTGTAGCTATTTTTTTTTAAGTTGAAAGCACACACACACACACACATACACACCAGCAAAACCCATGAGTGTACAATGAAATTTTCCTCTTATGAGTCACATACTGAGTATTCTTAATTGATTTTTTTGATTTCATACAAAAGAATCTTTCAGCACATTTCCTCACATTTGAAGCGATGGTCTTACTTTTTCTCATTGAATTAATAAGCAAGATTTGATTTCAGGTTGCTGTTAAGTTCCCAAATTATTAGTTTTCCTCTTTAAAAACAATATCTTCCTCCCTCTGGCACCAAATAATCACCAAAAAGATGAAAACGCCACATCTTTCAGCCTTTCACATATACACACACATACACAAATACATGTATAAACACTGACACCTATCATGCCTACACAAAAGGTAGTTGTGAATTCCTCTGAAGTATAAGTACTCCATTCACCACAAAAAAAAAAAAGGACTACTTATATAAATTGAGCTTCGAATAAATATTGGCAAACCACAGACTTACTGCTTGTAGTTGCCTGTAAGTTAGGCAAAAGATATCAAACAATCGATAAATAATTCCATACATTTTTAACTTTATTACACAAAAATTTATGTAGATATGGCAAGAGAAAAATCATTGCACTGAAAAAAATCTGATGGCATTCATCTAAGTGATCTAAATTTAAGTTACAATATGTATAAGGAATATACCATCACAATGATTTTTCAATAGCAAAGATACACTTTTCAGGTAACTCAATGCTGACTTTCCTTCAAAGAAACAAAAAACATAACTGCTTATGCATAATTTGGTTACATTTTAAATTAGTAAGACACTTAGAGATATGCCAATTAAAACCATGATGAGATACCATTACCTACCAGACTGGCAAAATATATGTTTGTTTGTTTGTTTTCTACATAAGCTCTACGCCCAACATGGGGCTTGAACTCACGACCCTGAAATCAAGAGACACATGCTGAACCAAATGAGCCAGCCAGGCACCCCTGGCAAAATGTTTAAAGTCTAAAATTATTAAAGGCTGGTAAGGTTGTAGTAGAAAGCATTGCAGCCTTTTGGGGTAAGTCTGGCATTGTTTAAATAAAGCTGAAATCCCATTCCTTGGTAAATATTCTAGAGAGATTCCAGCAGACCGGGAGGTGCAAATGGAAATGTATGCAGCTTCACTATTCTGTTCATAATGTCCAAAATCCAGGAAAAACCCAAACCTTCATCAGGAGAAGAACACAGAAATGAGGAACCCAAATCCTATATGGTAACAAAAGCATGCATAAAAAGCCATACATAGTATCTTTGAAGGTCATAAACTATGTTAACAAAGAAGTCAAGAAAGAATGACTATATGTATGATTTATGGAAAGTCTGAAAACAAGCAAACTAAACTACATTTCTCAGCGTGTGTGTGCGCGTGTGCGTAGGTATCTACGTGAATTCATGTGTATACAGTAAAACTACAAAGAAAAATAAGAAAAATGATTATCCCCAGAGGTTAGTGGTTTGGGGAGAGGGAGGACAGATATAAGGAAGGGCACAGATATTTGTTAATGATTATTCATGTTTACAATCTTTATATACTTTCGCAGTCATCTTCATTATTTAGTATCACCTAGAACTGTAAATTTTTATTTTATGATCTAGGTGGGTGATATGGGTCTTTATCATTGTTCTTTAACTATACATATGTTAACTATATATATTTTATATATCTCCTTTACATATAAGCACATGTATTTTATATATATCTTATGCATTCTCATGTAGGTCTAATAGCTCAGGATGAAATCAAAAAGATCAAAACTGAACTTCTAAAAGAGAATTACTGTTTGTGGTACCACTGTGGTTTTGTCAATGCTGTGATTTGGGGTCAAGGTCAGAAACAAGGAAGCATGCTGGTTCTGGCACAGAGCTTCCTTAGAACTCAAAGCCATACCACAGCTAACCACATTCTACTTCTTTTAGTATACAAATACCCATCCCCCTGAAGGAACAAATGTTAACAATGCAAAGGGGCGGGAGTAAAATTGTACTGAAGACCAAAAAGAACAGATAACAAGTTTGGTGATAACATGGAGAAGCTGGGAAGCCTCATGCTGCCAGTGAGAATGTAAAAACGGTGCAGCCTCTATGGGAAACAGTCTGGCGGTTCTTCAGAAAGTTAAATACAGAGTTACCATATCACCCAGCAGTCCTACTCCTAAATATATACTCAAGAGGATTAAGAACATCTATCCGCACAAAACCTTGTACACAGATGCTCCTAGAAGCATTATTAATAACAGCCACAAAGTGGAAACAAAGTGGAAACAACTCAGATGCCCACCGGTTGATGAATGGATTCATAAAATATAGTACACCTACACAGTGGAATATTAATCTGGCAGTTTAAAAAATGAAGTCCTGATACATGCTACAAAACAGATGAACCTTAAACTATGCGAAGTGAAAAAAAGCCAACCACAAAAGACCACAAACTATAGGATTCCATTCAATTAAAATGTCCAGAATAAGCAACTCTACAGAGACAGAAAGTAGATTCATGGTTGCCAAGGGCTGGGGATACGGGGAAATTGGAGATGACTGCTAATGGGTATAAGCCTTTTTCAAGCGAGGAAAATGTTCCAAAATTCATCGCAGTGATAGTTACACAACTGTGAATACACTGAATGACTGAACTGTATACTTCATATAGGCAAACTGTAGGGCCGCCTGGGTGGCTTAGTCAGTTAAGCGTCTGACTTCGGCTCAGGTCATGTTCTTGTGGTTCGTGGGTTCCAGCCCCGTGTTGGGTTCTGTGCTGACAGCTCAGTGCCTGAAGACTGCTTCGGATTCTGTCTCCTCCTCTCTCTGCCTCTCCCTGACCCGTGCTCTGTTTCTCTCTCTCAAAAATAAACAAACATTAAAGAAATTTTTTATTTTTTTTTAAATAATAGGCAAACTGTAAGGGATGTGAATTATAACTCAATAAAACTGTTATTAAAAAAATGCATTACAGGGGTGCCTGGGTGGCTCAGTCGGTTGGGCGGCCGACTACAGCTCAGGTCATGATCTCACAGTCTGTGAGTTCAAGACCTGCGTCGGGCTCTGTCCTGAGAGCTCAGGGCCTGGAGCCTGCTTCCAATTCTGTGTCTCCCTCTCTTGCCCCTTCCCTGCTTGCTCTCAGTGTCAGTCTGTCTGTCTGTCTCTCTCTCTCTCAAAAATAATAAACAATAAAAAAAAATTTTTTTAAATGCATTACAGATGATCCCTGCCACAAATAATACACTGTCAGGCTTTGGTAAACACACACACGTGTCAAACGAACTTCTATATTCTCCCTAAGTCTGAAGAAATCTAACCAGTCACAAACCTAAATGCTGCACAAAATGGCTTTGTTTCCAATTCTTGGTACAGTAATCAATAGGTTTTGAGCTGAGCCATCCGAGGTTAGGCAAGAATGCATGATAGCCCGCAGAGTGTGCTAAGTCTTATATGCATGCGAAGCAGTTTCTTCTATATATGACCCATGACCTCTTTTCTGAAGTGATTTTCCAGGACTCTCCACAAGAGGAAAATCTGAAACTCACTAAATTCGTTAACCAGAAGGCTTCCTTGTGCTTTCTTGACTTCATATGTAGAGACTTTTTTTTTTCCAAACCACACTGGAAAATAACAGGATTGGAAAAGCGATCAGTTAGTTCACATTCCATGCCACCAAAATCCAACAGCCTGCCCAAATGTAGACGTGAAAATGAAACAGTCCCAATGTCATTGCGTGCTATTTCCAATCAAAGTTCTATGTAGCAGTTAAAAACGAACACAGCTAAAAAAGTAGAGAAACACTGTACCAACAATAATCACTGACAAAAACAAGAATGAGATTTTTAAGAGCTTTCTAAAAAGGAGTGTCAAAATCACTCCTGGCCTTCTCTTTGGTGGCCTTTGATGGCTTTATTTTCGTGACATCCTTTTTTCCCCCCACTTCTTTTAAATTTATTTTATCTCAACATATAATATTCATAAATGTAAGCTGCCAACAATCCTTTCAACAGGAAGTTGGGGTAAAAAGACAAAATCCAAAGGTGGAAAATAGGGATTCCTTCCATTGTTCTACATTTGTAAAACAGTTGCAGCCAATATAAATGTTTAGCAACAGCTTACCGTTATGTGGCTTTTAAAAGCCCAATTAAAAAAACAAACTCCAACATTATGAAAGTACAACCCTCATCCTACAGACAAGTATAATTTAAATTATACAATCATATAGATTTTTCTATTAATCCGACTCCAATACTGGATCCTGCCCCACCCCCTGCAGCTCATCAAACTGACATTTCTGATTTATAGTTGGCCTTTTCATTTCTCTGTTCCATCACAATCCCAAAAGGAGTAGACTAATGTTATTTAGAAGGCTTCAGTATCATTAATGTTTTAGCATTTCTTCCATAACACTTAATAGGACTTGTTAGAGTTGGGGTCTAACCCCTAGATGTTCATATAACCCACAGCAGGGACCAGGCTCAAGCTGGCAGGCTGGTGACCATAATGAACACTAAAGAGAAGAACCTGCGGAAATGCAGTCAAGACCTGCGGGGCACGAGGGGCAGCTCCCCCCAGCAGGTGAAAAGCACAGCCAGACTTCCACCTAATTCCAGGCACAGCTCTACGAGCCGACGTTCTGTTCAAGGGAAGAGGATGGGGGCTTAGGTGTGTGTCGCGTGTTGTACCATACAGCGGTGGTGCCCATTTCTGTGCTTGCCTTCAGGCCCACGTCAGATGGAAAAGAACAGCTTGCCACAGGGGCACAAGGCTAACACACTCCCCACAAGGCAGACTCCGGTCAACAGCTGACGCCTCCCCAGCCCCTCCTCCCCGGATGCCCCTACCAGAAACCCAGGGCACAAAAGAGCCCAGGGCAGGAGGAGGCCGAGAACGGCAAACTGGACCCCGATGTGCATTTTATACACAGCGAACACGGATCCAAGAAGGCACTCACCTCCAGGCAAAGCTGCCTTCTGAGGTTGTCCTCCAAGCCTCTGGCCCTCAGGTTTAGAGTTACAGAAAACGATTTCAAATCAAGTTCATGAGGCTGCAGCTCCTGAACCAGTTCCCACACTAGGCTCCCCATCAACAGTCAGGTTATGACTCCAGACAGAGGAAACGGCACTGGGATATGGCAGGGGCGGACAGGCTTCCCGCAAATTTTCGCGCACATCAGTTAAAGCTAGTGTGTGAGAAATATTACAGCACCGACGCGGACATATACGTGCAGGCCACAGAATTAGTTTTCTACTTGCTTTTTGTCTATAGCACATCCTTGCAAAAAGATGTTTCAGCTGGGCCCAAATGACGGGCTTCCCTAAGTAACCGCTGATAAAGTAAGTGTGTGAGTATTCACAGCATAGCCCATGTACCCTGGATCAAGATTCTCTCCCCCCCGTGTGGACAGGCTATCTGCCCTGCATGACGTGCCATTTACAAAAGGACCCTGTGTCCTACCTGTATGATGTAAAGGCTGAACTAATCGACCTCTATATCTCCTCTCCAAACCTAAAATGTTACAGTATCTGTGCTCTCTGAAGATGACAAAACACAGAGAAGGCTTGAGTGCCAGTGAGGTACCTTAAAATACACAAGCAGTGACTTTTTAAAAATGGATTTGGGGGCGCCTGGGTGGCTCAGTCGGTTGGGCGTCCGACTTCGGCTCAGGTCATGATCTCGCAGTCCGTGAGTTCGAGCCCCGCATCGGGTTCTGTGCTCAGAGCCTGGGGCCTGCTTCAGATTCTGTGTCTCCCTCTCTCTCTGACCCTCCCCCGTTCATGTTCTGTGTCTCTCTGTCTCAAAAATAAATAAACGTAAAAAAAAATTTTTTTAAAAAATGGATTTGAATCAGGGCGCCTGGGCGGCCCAGCTGGCTAAGTGTCCAACTCTTGGTTCTGGCACCATGATCTCACGGTTTGTGGGATCGAGCCCCACATCGTCTAAAACGGTGCAGAGCCTGCTTAGGATTCTCTCTCTCTCTGTCCCTCCCCCCACTTGCACACACACTTGTGCTCTCTTTCCCAAAATAAATAATATTTAAAAAATAAAATGAAATGGACTTGAATCTTAACTTTTTAACTTTCTACTCATGTAATTCCCTTTTTGATTATCAACAGCTGGTGTTTCAAGCCAAACAGACCCAAAGATCTAGTCTTTATGGTCACTCTAGACTCAAAGTCACTCAAGGACCTCAGTAACAGCTGTATAGAACTTCGGACTTACAAACCAATTATTACTTAATCTGTCTTCATGTTTTTGCACACTTCCTTTACGGTTTTCCTACCAATTTTCTCAGAATAAGTCAGAGCCGAACCAAAACTCCTAAGTGAAAACTCATATTTAGAAGTACTTCTTTAAGAAGAACTGACAAGCCTCTTTTGGGTCTTCACCTAAATACCTAAATCATTTTTTAAAATAAAAATCATTTTTAAAATACCAGGAGCCAATGTTAACGCTTACTATACATAACAATAGTAATCAAGACTGTGCGGTATTGAAGAGACAGATACATAGGTCAATGGAACAGAAACAGAGGACCCAGAAATAGACACACATAAATACACCCAAATGATTTTTAACAATGGTGCAAAAGCAGTGGAATGAAAAAGCTCTTTTCACCAAACGGTGCTGGAATAATTGAAAATTGATGGGGGGGGGGGGGGGGGGGGGGGGTGGGGTGGGGAGAAAAGCTTCACAGTAAGACCAAATACTGTCAAGGCTGAGGAGAATCTGGACCATTCACACACTTCTGGGAGAAATGCAAAATGGTGCAGCCACTCTGGAAATGTTTGGCGTTTCTTACAAAATGAAGTATGTAATTATAATACAACATATTACTGTGCATCTCAGAGAAATGAAAAGCATGTTCACACAAAAACCTGTACACATGTGTTCACAGCAGTTTTACTTGTAATTGCCTGAAACTAGAACCAAATGTCCTTTAGCAAGTAAACTATCAAACTGCAATTCATCCATACCATGGAATACTACTCAGCAATAAAATGAACTCTGGGTACACACAACTTGGATGGATCTCAAATTATGCTCAGAGAAAAAAGGCCAATCTTTAAAAATTATACACTGTAAAGGGGCATCTGGGTGGCTCAGTCGGTTAAGCGCCAACTTCAGCTCAGGTCACGATCTCACGGTTCATAAGTTCGAGCCCTGCGTCAAGTTCTGTGCTGACAGCTCAGAGCCTGGAGCCTAATTCGGATCCTGTGTCTCCCTCTCTTTCTGCACCCCCCCCCCCAACTCGCGCTTGCGCTCTTGCTCTCTCTCTCAAAAATAAAAAAAATAAACATTAAAAAAAGTTATACACTGTAAGATTTGACGTATAGGATATTCTTTAAGTGATAAGATTAGGGAGATGGAAAGCAGATTAGAGGTGTTAAGAGAATAAGGGAGTGGCTATAATATAATGCAAGGTAGCCTTTTTGTAAAAGAACATCCTTGGGGTGCCTGGGTGGCTCAGTCGGTTAAGCGTCCGACTTCGGCTCAGGCCATGATCTCACATTTTGTGGGTTCGAGCCCCATATCAGACTCTGTGAGAACAGCTCAGAGCGTGGAGTTTGCTTCAGATTCTGTGTCTCCCTCTCTCTCTGCCCCTTCCCAACTTGTGCTCTGTCTCTCTCTTGCTCTCAAAAATAAATAAACATTAAAAAAAAAATTTTTTTTTTAAAGAATATCCTTGATTGTGGTAAGGACTACACAAATCAACATACACACAAATGAATCCGTGGAAAGTTGGTGTAATCTGAGTAAACTCTGGATTGTACCAATGTTAATTCCTGGTTTTGAGACTATACTATAGCCATGCAAGATGTTACCATTAGGCAAAACTTGATCAAACATACATGGGATCTCCACGTACTTTTTTCTCCCGAGTTTCTTGTGAATTTATAATTATTTCAAGTTTAAAAAATGCTTTTTTAAATACCAGGAGCTTTAGAACTCAAGATGTTGAGTTCAAATTCTAGATCTGCTACTTAACTACTGTGGATACCTTACTTGGCCATTCTGAACTTTTGTTTCTTCACCTTTTCAATAAGGATAATGAATATTAGCTGGCAGCTTAATGAGAATTAGAAAGGGGAAAAAAGCATTTCATCTTCAATAAATGGGACCAGATGGCAAAATATTTTTCAAAATTCATTCCATATATGGTATTGCTCATATGATTAAGTCACAGACTCTACCTACAACTTTTTGCAATCCATTTGTAAATGTGACTTTTCTTATTTGTAGACAAAATTAGGTTTTACACTTAAGAACATTATTAGAGCAATAGCCATGCCACCACATAGATTAGAATATTGAGGACAAATAAACTTTCAATAGTCCATAAGCTGATGAAATAAACCTCAAAAGGTTAAGCAAACATTCTACAAGGGAAAGCGATTTGACCTGGAATGTGATACGGTTCACTGCCACATCAAGATCAAACAGATTAATTAGCTGCTTTAACCAAATAAATTCCAGTTGCTCTGGAAAAGGAGCACTGAAATAAAATTCCAAAAATCAGCAACGGCCAGATTTCACCACAGAACCGCCGCTTCCACAGCAAGGCCTTCCGGGTTTGACCAGCAAACAATGTACAGACCCATTCCAGATCTGGGCCGGCAGGGTGGCTACATCGGGCCTGCCCCATTGCCTCCCGCAGTATAATGGACATCCCTGTGCCCGTCCCTTGCTGGCAGCCTCTGTGAGGGCCCACCCGCTGTAGGCCGCCCATGCTACCAGCAATTCTGCACCCAACCTTGAGCACCCACTTCCTCCTGCAAGACCAGGATGGAGCCCCTTGGCCAAGCTGCCACTGGGGCTAGGTGGCTGATGGCGGGAACAATAGCAACTCTTAACCAGACGTGGTCAGACAGTACGTGGGGAAGGGATGGACAAAAGACGAGACACCAGACAAATGATGGCCTAAGTTCTCTTTTTTTCTCGAAATAATGGTATTACTTGATGCAACTGATGACAGCAAAACATACGAAGTTAATAAAGACTTTTTTTTTTTTTAAATAAAGAAAAGAGACTTGCTAATGTGGCTCGGCAAAGACTCTGAAGTTTCATTTCAACAAAGAGTGTCCTGAAAATATGTAATGCACAAATTATCTCATTACCATCACACAAAAGAATGAGCACTCCCACTACCCTGGCATCCTACTCACAGTCGTATTTGAAGAAGAGACTTACCAAGAACATTTGGAAATAAGAGTCTCTGGATATTCCCCCCCCCCCCCCCAGTATGAGTTGCGAGAAAAAGAGCAGATAATTACATAGACAGCTCCCCTGCCACTGAAACAGGACCAACATATAAAGCTGTCTCTCCCCTTCTAGTCCTGCCCACAGCGTAAGCCTAGCCCAAAACAACAGCAATAAAACATCATAAATGATTTGGGGTAACTTTCTAATTCCACCAGTGTATGGCCTATGAAAAACATATCAAAGCCTCTGTAAAGAAAATCAGAGGACTTGACTGAAAACGTAAATAGACCGATTATTCTACACTTAGTATGCCATCGTCTCCATGTCCCTCTTATCTTGCTGGCTTTTCCTGAGAATTCATTTGCTACGGGCAGAGGTTTCTGTTTTACTGAGCCGAGAGGGGTAACCTGGAGAGCAAAAGAGGAAAGTGGCTTATAGGGGAGAAGAAACACTCTAAAATATGGCCAATATAAAGGATTTCCAAAATGTGCTGTAAATACAAGTCCA
Source organism: Panthera uncia (assembly GCF_023721935.1). Lineage (NCBI taxonomy): Eukaryota > Metazoa > Chordata > Mammalia > Carnivora > Felidae > Panthera > Panthera uncia. The sequence continues at coordinate 91,883,335 of NC_064810.1, forward strand.
CCCACCTAGTAGACTTGAAGGTGATGGAGGAAAGCCAATGCTGAAGCAGGAATGAGATCCACACGCTGGGCCTGAATCTGCCTCAGCTTTGCTCCATAATCGAGGGTAAACAACCCACCAAACTGATTCAAGGGAATCACATAAGTGAAGGAATGATACGCCAGGAACTAAGAGTTACACCGCATGCCAAAAGCCACCCACCAATCACACAGGGATGCTACAACGATAAAGGAAAACAGGTATCAAATCGCTTGGCCATCTCCAGAGGCCTCAAGGAGAGCAACTCCTAGGAGCCTAAAAGAGCAAGAGGGCTTTTTGAAAAACCGAGAAAGCTCTCCCCATCTCTGTGGCAGATGGGCTCCACATTCTCCCTATCGCTTGGGCTAAGTATTTGAGGGTCATCGCCGACTTTCTCTTTGTAACTTTCCCATTTCTGTAATGTAAACCATCCTGAAAAACGTGAGCCATGCTGCAACAGCACTGATGGCTCTTCCTTTCAAAGGTTTCCCCTCATCTGCAATCCTGATGCCATTCCACATTCACCTCATACCTAGAGCGGGGACGCCATCGGGGTCACACTCCACGATTTCTAGCTCTCTAGACTACAAATACATCTAACAGCATGGTGTGTCTACTAGCCATACTGGAGGCAGGGAGACCAGGAGAGGCTACTGTCACAACAGCTGAGAGATTATGAAAGCTCAAAAGCAGGAGACAAAGAACACAACTTTTATTCTAAGACACCTTGAAAGTCGCTGTAGTATCACCTAACCGACTGGCCTGTCTGAAAGGCAAAATGTTTCTTATGTATAAAACGAGACAGGTGTATCAGCTCAGTGGCTTTTCAATGTATGTGTGTTCGGAGCACAGGGTGGCCAGGGGAGACGTTCTGAGGGCCGCCACCAGAAGGATGAGCAGGTATCCCTGAGGCCTCTCCGCACCCCTCCCCCGCCACCACCCCGACTGCCCACTGTTGCTAAAAGTGGAGGTTCCACGTAAGACTAAAGAAAAGGCTCTACAATAACCTTTGGAAACGGTGGAAGCCACGGAAGGTCTAAATCAGACCGAAGTCCCATCTCAATCTGAAATTCCAGGACTTGACTTTTTTGGCCCCTTTATAAGGCAAAAGGAGCTGTACTCGGAGCTTTTCAAGGAAGCAATTCAAAGCAGCAGGCGGTGGACGCAACAGGCCGACACTGAGCATCAGACGGGATCCTGGCAGCGCGGGTGCGGACGCGGACACCATGCGGCGGGATTTGCTCCTCCGCGGCCCCTCACGGCCCCTTTCTCCAGTTCCTACCAAGCTGAAAGAGCTGTTGCCACCAAGGCACAAACTACAGTTTGCCTCTGCTTCGTCTGCAGGCCAGGCCTGGGAGCTCGCATGCCCACCGGCCTGTGCAAGAGCGCGGCAAGGGTAGGCTGCAGGCTGCGGCCCGGTCAGGCCTTCTGAAGCCTCCCCTCAGATGTCTGCGGCGCCCTGGGTCTCACCCCAGAAGTTAGCTCCCACTGATAAGAAACCCTTCCTATGGCCAAACAAATCACCACTCCTGTTTTTCTTCCTCCTCCTCCCTTCCTATAAAAAAGGGTGTCTTTTAAGTATATCTAGAAGGAAACCCGAACAGCTAGGCGCTTTCCCCTCTTAATTTGTTCCTTATCCCGCTGGTGATTCATGCCTTCGGCCGCTCCTCCCTCAGCACACTGAGGCGGCTCTGTTCTGCTCGGTTGTGGGAGGCCACGTCAGCAGGAAACAGCACCGGCTGCCAGGTCACATTCAAGACTGTCTGGAGCAAGTCAGCGTGCAGCACCCGCAGGACAGAGGCTGCTCTATGGTTTCTCCCGAGCGAAAGGAGCGCTCGGCCTGGAAAGAAAGGCTGGCCTCCGAGCGCCACAACAACACAAGCTTGGGGGAGACTCCAAGCCCCCGACGGGTTGCTTTCCCCCATTTCTAAATGTTCCCCAAATATTTCCAATTATAGTGTTTGGTTTCCCTTCTCCTTCTTTTCTTAGAGGGCTTACTGTACTGCCTCCAGATTCATATTTGGAAAAGGCTGCCACCAGCCAAATCAAACTTCGTCGTGGCTTTCTGGCTCCTGAGTCCGACAGAGGAAAACTCTGCAACCAATCTCAGCAGCCCCGACATGCATTGAATCAGGACGGAAAACCTGACCTAAGGGGCTGACACACAAAGGGGTCACTGCGGGTCTTTTCTCTTCTAAAAATGCACAGTAAAAACAATAAACAAATAAGGCGTGCCAGATGTCATCGTGGTATCTCACAGGACAGATTTATGACAACTAGCAGAGAGACCTGCACAAAGAGACCCAAGGAATAGAGGACAATACAGTGGTCCCCCTTATCCAAGGTTTTGCACGGCAGCCTTAGTTACCCACCAAGCAGACGACCCTCCTTCTGACCCATCCTGAGAAGGTCAACGGCAGCCTAATGCCAGGCCACAGGGTCTGTGCCATTCACGCCATTTCATCTCATCGTGTGGGTATTTTATCACCTCACATCATCACAAGAAGGAGGAGTACAGAACAAGATATATTGAGATATCATACAACTTTCGGTTTGATATTTTGCACAACTTTTGTACAGCATATTGTTGTAATTATTCTAATTTATTATTAGTCATTGTCGTTAATCTCTTACTGTGCCCAATCCATAAATTCAACTTTATCATAGGAATGCAGGCATAGGAAAAAACATAGTACGTACAGGGTTTGGTATGATCTGCAGTTCAGGCATCCACTGGGAATCTTAAAATATATCCCAGTGGAGAGGGGTGGGGGTGGGGGGTCCTACTGTACCATATTTTAAGTAGTCAGTCTAGTAAAATCAATCCTGCTCAGGTAAACCAACATGATTAAGGTTAACATGCTAAAATAGCACGGTTCCTATGCGCCTAGGGTACCAAAAGTTTCTTGATCTGTTGCAAATTAGAACAGGGATTCTGTAAAAAGAACAAATGTGGTCCCCCCCCCCCCAGAAACGTCCTCAGTTGAGGGCTTTCCCCTCTACTCTTGGAAGGTCTTCTTAAGTGGACAGCCCAAAAGTCAAATCTTTCTCCTCAAAAACACTATGTGTGCTGAAGAAAACATCCCTTCCCATGGAGAGCAGTAACAGAAGAAACAAGGACAGAAAGAAAGTGAAGACAGAGTGGTTCAGGACATGGAGAAGGGGGTGTTAAGGAGAGAAGCAGCACAGGATGGAGGGCAGAGAGTGATACACACGAACACTGCAAGGACGTGGCAAAGGCAGTCTGCTCCCATCAGCTCTGGAAGGCACTGAGTTACCACGCAGAGAGGTGTTAAGTGCCCTAAGCACACATGCGCACACACAAACCCTAATGCAAAAGGGACTATGTAGCTTCCAACAGGAGTCTATAGGAATAGAAGCATTAGGAACAACCCAGAGACAGAAGAAAACCACACAGAGCCAGGACACTACATGTGGCTACAGCACTAACTTTTCCATGAGGAACTGGAGACTAAAAATCAAATGTTCTAGGTAGAGATTTAGTGACATAAAAAGTACTCTCTTAATCTTTAGCCATTCATAAAATGAACAACAGTACATCTAAGCTGAGCATCACCTCATCAAACCTGGTCTTCACAGAGGAACAGAGTATCTTATAAGTGGATCTCACCAGTACCTCCTTATGGGAGAGAAACTGAGTTTAACTGGCTACCACAGGTTTTACATGTAACACTTTCACCAAAGAAAAATACTCAGATGCCCTGATAAACTACAGCAAAGCTTTAAACTCCTCTCAAAAATAAAAACTACCAAACCTCATATACTGCTTATATACCTGGAATAAATTTAAATTAGATCTTATGCAAGGAAGGTATTTAGAGGGAGATGGTCCAGATTCAAAGGTAACATGGTTAACATTCACGGTAGGCCAAAAAACACAAACCAGCAAAAAAGGTGGGGGGCAGGGACAAGTCGCCAGGACTAAATGTTTTCCACATAAATGTTAGAAGCACATAAGAACCAGACTATATCATTTTTAATAGGATAATGCTGTAAAAACCAGCACACGGATGAACCACAGAGGAGCTCTGAAAATCTTACCAAAAACCTAAAGTGAAACCCAAAGTGAAAATCTTACCAAAAGTTTTAGACAAAACAGAACCCACCCAAGTGGTAACAATGGCAAACATGTACACACATACAGTGTGTGTGTGTGTGTGTGTGTGTGTGTGTGTGTGTTCAAACATATAGGCATTAAAAAAAAAAATGAGCCTTCTGGCATAATGAGACAGACAGTTGGTGAGAAGCTAAAACTAACAAAGAGCATCGCAAGATTATGGTTTGTAGATAAATGCTCGAGGACAGATCTAGAAGGAATAGTGTTTAAACAAATTGGTCACATTCCTATAACTGAAAAGTAAATAGAATAGTAAGTTTCTCCAATTTTTACACACACAAGCGTACATGAAATGATTATGCAACACAGAATTAGGAAAACCCCGTATCAATTTGTGATTTTTAAAGACCTGATTGGGGTGGGGCGCCTGGGTGGCTCAGTAGGTTGAGCGTCCGACTTCGGCTCGGTCACGATCTCCCAGCTTGTGAGTTCAAGCCCTGCGTCAGGCTCTGTGCAGACAGCTCAGAGCCTGGACCCTGCTTCGGCTTCTGTGTTCTCCCTCTCTCTCTGCCCCTAACCCACTCTTATTCTGTCTCTCTCTCAAAAATAAATAAACATTAAAAAATAATAATAATAAAGACCTGATTAAATCTGGAAGAGAAATTAAAAACTAAATTAGTGTATTTCATTGGTTCCAAGTAACTTCTCTTTCCTCATTTTAACATCTGAAAAAGGAAAGCATTTTACATTAATGGCAAGTCATTATTCAAGGATGGTTGTCTCCTGTTTTGTGGAGATACATAAAATAATGACATATTCTCAAAATCAATGGCATTCTAGATTGAGTAATATGACCACAAATAATCCTAAGAAACCAAAGCAAAAAGGACAAGCATGGGTGGTGTCCTATAGATGAGAGACCAGCGGCAAGGCAATGCCATCGGGTTCACGGACAAGAGGCAGGCACAGGATGGGAGCCAAGACAGACCCTTTACGGTAGCTGTGGTACGCCTAAGATGAGAAAGCATCGCTTTTTGTGCCCTTAGGAATTCCGCCACTCACAAATAATTCAATACCTTAAATAGCAGATGACATACAAATAAAACCCACCCAGTGCTCTAACAAATGCAATGTAAACTAATGAGAACTCAATCTTTAGAAATATACTAGGTAGTGGGGGTGGTTCAGTTGGTTAAGCCTCTGACTTCGGCTCAGGTCATGATCTCACAGTTAATGAGTTTGAGCCCTGCATCAGGCTCCGTGCTGACAGCTCCGAGCCTGGAGCCTGCTTCGGACCCTGTGTCTCCCTCTCTCTCTGCCCCTCCGCTGCTCAAACTGCCTCTCTCTGGCTTTCAAAAATAAACATTAAAAAAAAATTTTTTTTTAAACACATACTGTACCAGTTACACCATAATCTCTGGAGGCAGCGACTAGAGCATGACTTGTTTTAAATCCCAGGTGAGGGGAACCTGGGTGGCTCAGTCGGTTAAGCGTCCAACTTCGGCTGGGGTCATGATCTCGCGGTCCGTGGGTTCGAGCCCCGCGTCAGGCTCTGTGCTGACAGCTCAGAGCCTGGAGCCTGTTTCAGATTCTGTGTCTCCCTCTTTCTCTGACCCTCCCCTGTTCATGCTCTCTCTCTGTCTCAAAAATAAATGTTAAAAAAAATAAATTAATCAAAAAAATAAAAATAAAAAAATAAAAGCTTTTAAATCCCGGGTGATTCCATTGTGAAGGAACGATCACACCAGCGATGTCCATGTATGTCTACCATATGCCAGATGCTTCCCATTTTAATTTTTTTTTTTTAGTAAGTTTATTTACTTATTTTGAGAGAGAGAGAGAGTGTGTGTGTGTGTGTGTGTGAGTGAGCCAGGGTCAGAGAAAGAGGGAGATGGAGAATCTTAAGCAGGCTCCTAGCTGCCAGTGCAGAGTCTGTCATGGGGCTTGAACTCACAAAACCACGAGATCATGACCTGAACTGAAACCAAGACTCGCACACTCACCCAGCGGTGCCACCCAGGTGCCTCAATGCTTTACATGTTAAAATGTGCCAATTACCAACTGAGAAGCTACTAAAAACTGGTGCCAGGTACCACGACAGTAACAGAACTTTGCTGTTTTCTGCGGTTTTGTTTTTTGTTTTGTTTTGACTTTTTTTCTTTCTTCTTTATTAATGGAGTGTCCCAGATGTCCCTATCATCTTGTTCAGAGGACTACAGAACCTAGAAAAGCTGTTGCTGCTATTGATGCGTAACATACTGCTACTGATCTTTTTATGAAAATACAAACATATGCATACACACACATATTATATATATGCATTTTTGGAAACTTTAGCTGTGCTGTCAACTTTGGGAAAAGTATCTCAGTTGTACAGTGTTGGGTTGGCAAACTACAGAAATTAACAGCCATACTGGTCTAGAAATATTAAAAAAATTTTTCCATTTGTACAGGGGTAATGCACTGTATTATATACGTAAAGTCTTATCTACATTGGTTTTATTATAGAAATTAATAAAACATTCTCTAAACTTAAAAAATATGTGGCAATTATTAAAACAAGAAAAAATTATCCTGGGTAATTTTCTTTCCCTTTTTTTTGTTCCTAGTCAAGATTAACTTAATGCTAATAAAATTTCAGAGAAATTCTTGTAGTACCTAAAGAGTCTCAAATGATAATTTAACATCTCACTTGCAAAGAGAAAATCCTAGATAATTAAGCTCTTGAAATCTGCCCACACTCGAACCTATTTAAGAGCTTAGTCTTTTCATGAAAATTAGGAACATATAAGTGGCAGAGAATTCTAGAGGAATTAAAGTGAGAGAGGAATGAACACTGAACAGTAAGAAGAATTTTAGACATGATCTGGTCCAATCCTCTTATTCTCAGGTGAGGAAAGCGAGGTTCCGATCACTGGAACTAGAGTGAATGGGAACGGAGTTAAATTTGTATCAGGGGGACTCTTCCTCTAATCAGAGCCACAAGGTTTTGTCAGGTTTCTTCATTTAAGAGGGAGGAGGAAAAGTAACAATATAATCAGCTGATTTTTACCTTAGGAGTTCAAGTCTAGTGACCTTGGATGTGAACCTAAGTCAACAACAACAAAAAGCTGCACAACACAGAGGGTCTGTGAAAGGTGCACAGTTAAGATTTGTATCGACAAAGGGAAACAAGCTTGACATAAATTTAAAGAGGTCAGGTTGGCAAGGCTATTCCACCCTTCCTGTTGAGCCATTCCCTGCATCTCCTAAATACATTACCCAGAGCCACTTTTCAGCACTCTGGCTCAAATTTGAAAGAATCTCATTTTCTCCAGAGTCTGTTCTGTGGTTAATTACTTGCCTTCTGACCACCCCGGGTAAAGCCAAGAAACAGGTAGAATGCACCTGTTGTTCTTGAGTTCCATCTGAGATGGAGGCTGGCATTCTATTCACCTCGGAGGAATGTTAATTGCTGATACCAGCATGACAGGTGCAATGAGGAGTAGAAAAATGATCAATGAATTCAAGTCACAGAACAGCAGCAGAACTCATGTAGAGATCATGAGAAAAGCTCTTCAAGAGCTGTAACTTTAATTACTAATAATCGGTCTGGAATTCAGTTTGACCCTTGAAACAGATTTTTAAAACAAGGCACAAAGTTCTGAGTTCCTACAATGATGCCCTGTCCACCAGAGGGGGAAAAAAAAAAGAATAGGTATAATCCTGTTTTCCACGTTACTATGGAGTCATTCACCAACCCCAAATGCCTCCCATGGCTTGTTTCTCCTCTCTTCTCCAGGCACCGTTCCTGGACCATTACTGGTGTGCAACCCTATCTATTTTGAATTCTGAGTCACTTCCTTTCCCCCCCAGTTTTATGCTTTAAAACCTGCCTATTTCGTTAGAAGATACACGCTGAAGCCAACTTCCATATGGGTCTACCTATGTTTACCCTCCCCCTTTTGGCTTTTTCTTTTACTATGTACAACACAGCTAACTGGCGAAAGAAATGTACTTGCTTATTACCTGTTGATCTGTTCAGAATAGTTTCCTAACTCGGTGATCCCCACACGCACGTAATGCTATTCATTAAACTTTAAAATATTCCTAGGATATCTTTGGCAATCATAGTCTCATTATGTGGGAATGGAGGCACAAAGAAAGAGGAATTCCTGATAAAATGGCAATGGAGTTAGAAGACGTAAACTGAAAGACGGTTTACAAACACATCCTTTGAAAACAGAGTCCCTGATCCAAATGTCAGGTCTTTAAAATTCCAGGAGACAAAGGGGAAAAAATTTCAGACCAAGAAAAAAATTTTACCTTTGAGCTTATGATTGAAGAGTTTAAGCCGATTCTTTCTCATTTTTCTGCATTCACGTGGATTTTTTTTTTGCCCCTTTTGTCCATTTTGTGACCAAACTGAATCCCAAGAGTTCTCTCTTTTAAGTGCGCTACCCTTACAGTCCGTTTTCCTTACAAGTGCCCTTCACCTACCTCACCTCAGTTGTTCTCAAAGCCTGGTCCCAGAACCGAAAACATCAGGATCACCTGGGAACTCCTCAGAAATGCAAATCATCAGCACACCCTACCCCCAACCCGAACCCGAACCCCTGGGGCTGGTACCAGCAATGTGTGTTTTAACAACCCTCCCTGTTAAAGTTATTGGTAATGACCTGCACCTGACACCAGATACAATCTCTTGGATTCACGTACGCTGTGGGACGACCGGAGTCAAATACCAAGGTGTTTCCTGGACACTTCCCCCATTCGAGGTAGTAGGTACAATCTAGAACGAAGGACACAAAGAGGGAAGCAACAGTGCTTCCCCAATTCTTTCATAAAGTCAAGCAGAAACAGGGTAAAAGCAGCTTCTGCAAGCACCAAGTGGTCAGATGGTTCTTTTCTCACTTTTTCCAACCTCATCCACCCTAAGCAATCTTAGCTGTTCTGAGCAATTCTGAATTTTAGTGTACAACAGGTGAACAAATATCGTGTTTACATCTGAAGAGAGAGAAAACAAATCTGTACCCTGCGGAGATCAAATTTCTCTTTGATGGCCCTTGTTTGAGGCCAATTTTAGTTAACAGGATTAATAAACACAACCTCCGTGTAGTTTCCTTAGTAAGTATCCGAATACAAAATAAAAGATCTTTAAGCACTTTGAAAAACTGCAAAACTTCCTCAAGAACACTAACCTGAATGAAATGGACAGACAAGGGTCGCAGTATGTGCAGTGTAATGTTCTAGGGGAAACATGGCCTAGGAGTTTAAGCTAGCCTGAGGATTCGGTTAAGCAGCGATTCTCAATCTCCACTGCGATTAGCATCAACTGTGAAACTTTTCAAAACGACTAATGCCCAGGCCTTACCCATCTACAATCTGACAATTTCCTAAAATTAACCCAAAGATCGACCGCATTTATTTTGTTACATTGTTTTTTTAAGTTCCCTGGGTCCTATAATGAGCAAAATTTACAAATCACCACATTAATACAACCAGCTTTAAAATTCTGGGGGAAAATAAAGAAATAAATATTAAAAACAATAATAAAATTCTGAGATGTCAGAGATGTTATTTATTTTAAGCACATGATGCAAGAACTAGGGCACTTAAAATGTGAATACTTGACTCACAGAATAAAAACTGTCTTGATCATTAACTAAGAATAATTAACTAGGGGTGCCTGGGTTAAGCGTCAGACTCTTGCTTTTGGCTCAGGTCGTGATCTCACGGCTTCATGAGTTTGAGCCCTGCATCGGGCTCTGTGCTGACTTTGCAGAGCCTGCTTGGGATTCTCTCTCTCCCTCTCTCTGCCCCCACCCCTGTTCACTCACTCTCTCTCTCTCTCTCTCTCTCTCTCTCTCTCTCTCAAAATAAATAAACTTTAAGGGAAAAAAAAAAAGGAATAAATTAACCAAGTTAACTCAGATCTTAATTTCTAATTTATGGGATAACATACCGTGCTTCGGCTGTATTCTATACTTTATTAATATTTTATAACTATTTCATGCTTATACTCCAAGACAACTTAAGTATAGAGATTGACTACACTACTTGCAAAGACCTCACTGCTTCTCTGTTGGTACAGTAGGCACAGAAAATCAAAGCTGCTGGATGTAGCATGAGACCCATTGAACCGATGTTGAAAGATCCAATCCTTAAGAACCAAAATAATCCAACCCTGGAACCTGTTAAAGACTGGGCACGTCAAGAAAAGGACAGGCAAACCAGAGTTTAACAGGACATTTACATGAGGTGCGTGTATATAGTCACTTTAATGAGAACCGCAAAACAAAACATAAAATTCACGTGGCCAGTCCTCGCACAGAATAACATTTTCACTCAAAAATACACTAATAGGGGCGCCTGTTGGTTGGTTCAGTCGGTTAAGCATCCAACTTCGACTCAGGTCATGATCTCATGGTCCGTGAGTTCGAGCCCCACATCTGGCTCTGTGCTGACAGCTCGGGCCTGGAGCCTGTTTTGGATTCTGCTTCTCCCTCTCTCACTGCACCTCACCTCCCCCAGCTCATGCACGTACACACTCGCTCTCTCTCAAATATAAACATCAAAAATTTTTTTAAAAAAATACACTAAGAATAATGCTTATATTTTGATCTTAAGTTTCTACTCCTATTCCTAAAGACTTTTCTTCCCTTGATGCTGTACCTCCATTTCTTGTCAGTTTAGAATAGAAATTACAATTCGGTAATGATGGGAAGCTCTTCAAATTAAGTCAAAATGTGGAAACTCCTATAGCCAGAAAGTTACCACAAAACTAGTGTTAATTCTGGCTCTACAATGCAACATACAAAGTTTCCATAAAGGTGCCACAGTTAAATCATGAAATGCTTCCACTTTAACTCAAGACACAGAAAGACTTGAAAAAAAAACTTTTCTCTCCAAATTGCAAAAGGAGGGTCAGGGAGGGGAGAGGAGGTTACATTGAACCACATAAGAAATGTGGGTATATTCAAAGAACCCCAAACCAAACATCATAAAGGAAAGTCACTGATCTGGGCAATTCTGAGGCCAGCTTTCTCCACATTTGGATGGGCCCAGAAAGAAGCATTAAAACATCCTCCCCCCCACCTTTTACCCAGCAGTCTTCACATCCTCAAAAAACAGTGCGCAAAATACCTTCCGAGTCACTGAAAAGTGTCCTCAGAGAAGCGACAGCCAAGTTGACAAGCAGAAAAAAGTTATTTACTTTTTTTTTTTTAACTTTGCCTTCTCATCCTGTTTTGTTCATCCTGTTGCTTGTCCAATTGGGATGGAAGGAGTACAAAATATTCATTAAAGGAAAAAAGTTTTTCTCAAAGAGCAGATTCCATCTATCTTAGAGACATGTCCAATTCATCTAGCACCCACCACTCATTCCATCCCTTCACTGGGCTCGCACCGGTCAGCAAGTCATGACCACCTCCCTAAGCACCTGATTGCCGTTCCCACTGCACTTGCCACCACCAGCCCCCCTGCCCACACCAGGCTCTCCTGGCCTCCTTCCTGCCTGCTCTTCCCTGCTGCCCATCTCCCCACTTCCCTCCCTCACCTCTTAGACCACAATGGCGGTAGACAAAGAGAAAAATTACTCCATTTAATGCAGTGACCAGACTCATTTGCAACTAAAAGTGTACTCTATCTATTCCTGGGTGTGACACAGAGTTTGAGAGTTGACTCCTGCAGATAAATGCGGTAATTTTTAACCACACGAAGACATTTATAAAACATTAATGAGTAATCTACATGAAAATATTTGCTAATAACACAAAAAATAAAGTTGGACTTTTACTATTAAAGAGCCTTAAAAATATTTTCCGAGATGTTCCCAGCCTCCTCCCCACAAAAGGAAACAAATTACCAGAAGAATGAATAATCATTCCTTCACCCTTTTTACAGATAAGTGGACCTAACCCATATACCTAATGGACTTTGTCAGAAGGGCTGGGTGTTTCTGAAAAGCACTCTTCCCTTCATTCATTATCTTAATTTGAAAAACTAAGAGCACATATAATTAAGTACAATAACAAACAAAAAGGAAAAAGAATCTCTGTGAATTAACTCAGAATTTTCCCATCACTTTGACATGGATTTTTAGCAGTTTATTAGTAAATGACATTCTTTATTCTGAATGCCTAGCAGGTGCTGGAAAGGCACTGGGATACACAGATCACCAGATCTGATCCCTGGTCTTGAGAACCCTACCCTTTGAAGAACCCTTTACAGTTTCTTTTGAAGACACTTCCGACATGACAGTTTCCGTTTCAAGTTGTAAGAGTAAAAACTACAGAAAGAAAAAAGCAAGACCCAAAAGACTACAAGCTGTGAAATAAAATGTGGCAGACAAGTGAGGTAATGGGACACCATTTGCTCTTCTGAATTATCGGACATCCAAAGAACTGCGACATTTAAGCAACTCCAAGCAGTGGTACCTTCAGAAATGGCATTTTAACCATTGTTTAACAAGTCTGAAAGGCAAAAGGGCACACAAGCTAAATTCCCATCGTAAAATTTTTGAATGTGTTATTTTGGAGCATGATGACAAGAATGTGAAGACATCTAAAAAATCCTAACCAGGGGCGCCCGGGTGGCCCAGTCAGTTAAGCGTCCGACTTCAACTCAGGCCATGATCTCACGGCTCCTGGGTTCAAGCCCCACATCGGGCTCTGTGCTGACAGTTCAGAAGATGTGTCTTCAAAAGAAACCTGCAGCCTGCTTCAGATTCTGTGTCTCCCTCTTTCTCTGCCTTTCCCCTGCTTGTGTGCTGTGTACCCCCCCCACCGAAAATAAACATTAAAAAAATTTTAATAAAAAAATAGAAAGAAAGAAAGAACAAAAGAAAGAGAAAGAAAGAAAGAAAGAAAGAAAGAAAGAAAGAAAGAAAGAAAGAATCCTAGCCAATCACACAAGTTCACATGGGTTTTCCTGGAATACTTTAAATTTTTTTTTTTTTAACGTTTATTTATTTTTGGGACAGAGGGAGACAGAGCATGAATGGGGAAGGGGGAGAGAGAGAGGGAGACAAAGAATCGGAAGCAGGCTCCAGGCTCTGAGCCATCAGCCCAGAGCCCGACGCGGGGCTCGAACTCACGAACCGCGAGATCGTGACCTGAGCCGAAGTCGGACGCTCAACCGACTGAGCCACCCAGGTGCCCCACCTGGAATACTTTAAAATGGCAGGTAACAAAAATGAAGAGTTATTCAATGTCTGGCCATAATGGAAACTGGGGGCCTAACATGGTTCTTATTTACTGGAACCTTACAATGACCCAGAAGCTAAGTGCTTTCTACACAGTATGTCATTTGATCCTCAGGGTAACCCTTCAAGATGGATACTGTCATTCCTATTCCACAGATAGGAAAACAGAGGAATAGAGAAGTAACTGATTTTATGATCTACAAGATGCAAGGAATTTCTAAGCCAGGTAATCTCACTCCAAAGCCCATAAAGATCTACCCATATGCCTTACAGCCCTTCGGTACTGCCTAAAAGGAGGACACACGAAATAAAGATTAAAAGTAGCATGAAATTTGGGATGCCTGCCTGGCTCAGTGGTACAGCAACATAACTCTTGATCTCAGGGTCAGGGGTGCCAGACCCACGTTGGGTGTGGTGTCTACTTAGATAAATACATTTTAATTTATTTGAAAGTAGCATGGGATTTAATTGAAATGTAAAAGGCAAGGCATACCCAGAGGAACTGCTTTACAGGCCTGTCTGAATATGGCTGCTCAGGCATGCTCTGAGAGTTAACTATTTATTACTCCCAAGAAAAGCAACAGCTGAGGCTTGAACTACAGCAGAGCTTACTTTAAATGAGTGGAACAGCGGGCCCATGGTCTTCTCCACAACCTACGTCTGAACAATACATACATTCCCATAAACGTTTGTCAGAAACGTCTGATCTGTTGCCATCACCATCAACCCCACGAAAGCAAGGCTAGAGTAAGTAGGCAGTAAAATGAAGGCTAGACCTTCCACTGATTTCCAGGAGTCAGCTAATCAAGTCCCTGCACACAATTTATCACATCTCCTTAGAACAAAAAAAGATCAGCAAACCTGTGTATATTGCTAGATAATGGTGGTGGTGATGAAGGCCCTTACAATGGATTATCTCACAACTGTATTGGATAGGTATTAGTATCATCCCCACTTTCAGAGAGAAAAACTGAGGCTAAGGGATTAAGCATTCGCTAGCAAACAACCAAGGATCACACTACATAGCCTTTCCTCTTAGAACATCCTCCTTATAACTGCTAACTAATCAAATCACAAAACTTTCCTTGGAGAAAAAAAGGCCAAAGAAAGTCCGACGATGGAACGTTAGGTGAAGTTTTTGTCTTAACTGTGTAAATGTAAGAAGAGATGTAAACAATCGAGATAACTGGCAAGGGCAGAGAAGGACAGAAAGAAGCAGATACACTGGGTACCTCCGTGGAGACGGACTTTATACCTCTTGGGAAGCGACATAGTTTGGCACTGATGCAACCGAGTCTCATGACATTACTCAATCCCGGCATGATGACAGCTGAATGGACGATCACAGACCTTCCTCCTACCCCTTCCATGACCTGGACTTTCTCCTCTAGGCCCATCAATACTTGCCAGCCCTTGCAGAGACAACCCTACTGGTCAACTTCCAGTTGCTCAGCAGCAAGCTATGGTCTGAAGGAGGCCTAGCAGGTCCCCTTATGGAATGCCCGTTCACAACATATGTCTGTGCACGTCTATGTATGACAGCAAAGCCAAATCATCACGTTCAAAGTAAAGCTCCCAAACATTTCAGAGATCGGGTATACTCCAAAATGCTAACAGTTATTTTTGACCAATATCACACACACACACACACACACACACACACACACACACACACACAGGCAAAACCGCTTTGTCTGGAAGCTGACATCTAAGAGCTATACGATGGACTGGCAAGCTGATGGAGCAAGTCCAAGTTTTCCTAGAAACTCAGACCTTCCCAGCTTAGAACCTCACTGAAGGACTGTGAACCCTCCCTCACCGAATACAGTTTGGGATCAATCAGAAAGACATGCAAGACACTGGGGCTAGTCTGGGCAATTCTAAAAGATTTTCAAGTGAGGCCTAACTCTTCACATAACATTTCAGATAAGCGATCACTCACAAACCGCCCCCCGCCCCACGTTCCCCATGCCCCTATTGCAAAAGAAATGCGTTTTTAAGGCAGTTTCTCACACAGAAAAGTGGCTCTCAAAATCCTAGTCTTATAATAAGAAAAAAAAATTTCCACTTATATATAATACATTCTACAAATAAACACAGTCCAATAACAATTACGTGTTCAGTGTAATGAAAGTCTGTAAAGATTCAGAAGAAAGTAAGGCACTCACATAAAATTAATTTCACTCTCAAACCACGCAAATATTTTTGATGAAAAACTTGTTTGCAGATGTAAGCCAAGGCAAGGGTTCAATCAACCTCAGAAGACCGACTTCACTTGTCACAGGTCTTCTCCCTTGGTTCTAAGCCAGTAAAACAAGAATTTCTCATTTATATGCAGAGTCTGCTTTAAAGGAGTAGACCATATAGACACTTTGCTTGTGAAATTATAGTCTGCCTCAACTTGTAAACCCCAGCTCTGACACCACTCATGTCGTTTCTCGATACACAAAGCAAGAGACAGCGAGAGTCCCCTTGGACCTGTCATAAAATTCCTAACAAGAATGACAGGTCAGTGTTTTAATGTGCCAAACAAGTCTAATAAATGCACTTAAGGCACCAAATGAGGGAATTAAAAAAAAAAAAAAAAAAAGTAACATTAAAGTCCCTGTGGCGGTCTGGGTGCTGAATCATACAAGGATGGGAGGGGGGTGGGAGACAATCGAGGAGATTCAGAAATGTGGAACTGCTCTCAATGGTGTCATTCACGGAGCCCCCGAGCAGAGCGTGGCGTTCATCAATGAGACAGTTCCCACACTCAGTGGAGCAGGAGGAGAATGAGACACAGAACTGAAGAAGGCTTGCAGAGAATAAGTAGGGGAGGGAACGTTCCATACTCTGATGGCAGCCAAGTTACAGCCATGTCGGAGCAGGGGTCTCCTGTTCACCTCCTACCACACGTTCTGCTGTCGTTTCACAGTCTCAACTCCCTGGACACAAGTGAGCGGAGTAAACCGCATGTGTAAAAGGCATCTAAGTTATTTTGGGCAGAAAACATTAACAATTGGGTTATCTCTAAATAGTATTCTTTATTAAATTAATGGTGCTTCCCAAGCATTTTACTTTAATCTGTCTTTTCTCCTATCACCATGACATCCACCTGTTTTCTTCAGGCTCACGATTTGTATATAAGTCTTAAAACACAAATAAAAACTGAAGTTGTAATATATTGTATGAAAGTACTTGAGATTCTAAACATGTTTCTCTAAAGGAAACTGATTAGCTTCAATGATCCAACATTTTTGAAAAGTGGACGTCCTTCTACAGAGACATTAGAGACCACAAAAAGTATTGAACTAAACATTTTTAAGCTCCCAGCACAATAATAACATTTTAAAAAATCATCACACCTAATGGGATGCCAGAGCCAGTCAAGGATCTAGTTAATAATTACTAAGAGGCTGCTGGGGCGCCTGGGTGACTCAGTCGGTTGAGCATCCTGCTTCGGCTCGGGTCATGATCTCACAGTTTGAGTTCAAGCCCCGTGTCTGGCGTTCTGCTCTCAGTGCAGAGCCTACTTCAGATCTTCCGTCTCCCCCTCTCTTTGCCCTTACCCTACTCATGTGCTCGCTCTCTCTCTCTCTCACATACAAATAATAAAAGCATTTTTAAAAAGTCCCTTAAAAGAGGCTGTGCGGCTGGCAGGTAGGGTGAGGACACTGGGTCACGACTGAGTTCACAGTCTAATTCAAGAGCTAAAGAAAGGTACCCACAGATCATCAGGCTGTTCCAGGCAATGCCACCTCTACCTGCTCCTCCAGGAATGCAGAGGTCATAATGGAATGGAGTGGTCCAGTAGGGCTCCTGGAGGAGACAGACCCAGAGCCCTAAAGGAAGTAGAGTATTTGTTTTGGCTGCAGGATTTTACAGAGAACAGAGAAATGGCCCAGATAAAAAGATGCCATGTGTGGACAGGAAGGAAGGCTGCGATGCCAGCACCTCAGCCTAGACATGGATATGAAAATAATAGGAGAGACCCGCAGCTGCCCTCTATTAATTCCTGAATTTAAGCAAAGGCAAGACTTCATATTGATTGCTTTTCCCCCTGACAATTGGCTCTTTATACTTTCATCTGGCCTAAGAAAGAAAAATCTTTTGTCTAGGGTGCCATAGGTACATTGCTGCCTCCAAGTGAGAATAAACTATGACCTTTTGTGGCCCCTTCAAGACCTATGATTCATGCTCCATGGAAAATATTGAGAAATATTCCATTAGAAATGAATTTGCTTTCACAGCAAATTGTACGTTTCCTGTGTTTTTCTTCCTTCATTATCACCAAGGACATTCTCATGAAAACAAAGTCTTGTTTTCCCCCCGAGTAACCATATTCTTTATATTGATTTGCTTTGACTCAGCAAACTGCCTTTTCGTGGCATCACAATGAGCTTCTGGTGTCTTTCTAGTGATGTCATAAATGTCCTATAGAGAAAATCAGTAGGCTAACAAACTCAAGTAAAGAAGGTTGACGTCATATGGTGTAATTTCAGAGTTTCCAGGAAAGCCTCACAACCAACCGCGCTCCCTACCCCTAATCCCCTCCACTCCCAACAGCAATCCCTAACCCGCTGAAATAGTAGTGTTGAAATAGCAAAGTTACTAAGCTGCCAGTTTCAACCGTGGTATAAGCAATAGTTATGACTTCAAACTTTCCAGAA
Source organism: Panthera uncia (assembly GCF_023721935.1). Taxonomy (NCBI): domain Eukaryota; kingdom Metazoa; phylum Chordata; class Mammalia; order Carnivora; family Felidae; genus Panthera; species Panthera uncia. The sequence continues at coordinate 91,901,267 of NC_064810.1, forward strand.
AGGCCACAACCAACACCCTCTCAAACACCCCCAAAAAACCACCTCCCCACCTGCCGGCTGCTGTTGAAAGACCACAACTAGAACTTTATTCTCTTCATTTCAATCTCTAGCAAAATGCAAACACTTCTTTCAGAAGCCCCCCATTACAATAAAATTCCTTTTCAGATCTTTTCCTACTAGGTCTTTAAAAGGTAACCAAGAGAAGCTGCCTCCCGCATTACTGGTCCTCTCCCCTAATACCCCCTCCTCTTACAGCAGCTGGAACTGGAAGCCCCACCTGGCTCAGCCCAACCCAACTCTGGGCCCAGTCCTAACTTTGGGCAGAAACAATTTCAGGAATTCTAAATCAGTACTCCTGTGTCACACTCTCTGCTCTTAGTTCCATTAGCAGGACGTCTGTCTTCTTCCATAGACCCAGTCTCTACCACATGCTTTTGCTCTGCAAACCACCTGTACTTCATCCTGGCCATCTGAGTACTCATCCTGGTATCCTACCCAGAATCCTGTTATTTTAGAACAGAAACCTACCTTGCTCTTGTCACATGCCCAAAGGGAACGGAGTCCTACTACTGCGGCTCCCTGATGTAAAGCCACGGAGCAAGGCAATAAGGAGCTCATGCTCTCCAATCAGACATACAAGGGGTGAAAACTCAACTCTGCCTCTTTTGAATCTTGTGTATTTAAATTAACCTGCATGAGCCTCAGCCTTATGTATACTATCATATCCATTAAATGAGAGAATACAAAGCCTAGCCTGAGAACTAAATAAGTATTAGCAACAACAGGGATGTAGATTGCAGTGAAAGGATAAAAATGTTACAATTTGTGTTGGAATTTACAAATATAGTGCTCATTCCCACATTCTGTGTTGATATGCTCTACCCACGTGGAGTGAAGCATTCACTCACACTGGAACTCGACAGAAGGCTTATTTGTGGGGGACGCTCAGGGACCGTCTATTATACGACAGTGACAGTCCCTGGGTCTGGACTCCAGGTTCCTTTCAGCTCCTGGTTCCTTTCAGCTCCTGCAGTTCATCCTGCTGCCCCAGGGCTTCCCAAGCCCTACCCAACCACTTGGTTCCCTCTCCTGGTCTCTCACATCCTGTGTCATTTCAATTAATTGGGCCAGGTACCACCATGCCCCACAAGTAGATAACCATAGTAGCTGGGGGTTCAGAAGAGAGCAAAGGATAGGAAGGCTGGGGAAGCCAAAGATAAATGGCTCCAAAACTCTGCTTTAGTCAAAGGCATTTCTGAAATCACTGGAAGAGGTGTTAATGTCACTTATCTCCAAGTATCATCATGAATAAATACAATGCTCCAATTGTGAACAGAGTGATATACTTGCAACGTTCCCAGCAGAGTATACCAGTTACTGACATGAACTAAAAAAAAAAAAAAAGTGGGGGAGATGCTAACTAGATGAGCACGCGCACGCGTGAGCGCGCACACACACACACACACACACACACACACACACACAGGCATGCATGCATGCACAGACTTTAGACACAGAACAATAAAAGCAGGTGGCACAAAAGAGTGGATTTCATATATGTTGATCTACTCAGCAATTTGCTTTTTATAGATTATATTGCACACACTCGAGTTGTAGAGGAACACAGTCTACCTGCCAATTAATTCATGGGGCTCCAATGTGACCATGACCAGAAGCTCAAATGCTTTCTTACTGAACTGAAAATACTGGGTTCGTTCTATGTAGGTGAAATGACTTTTTACCGAATTTTTCTAGAGTGATTTTTTTTTAAAGACAGTGGATCTTGAGGTTTTATTTGTTGACAGTATCTGTTTATTACAGAATTATAAGTACATAGAAGATTCTGTATCTCATACTATTTTAATGTATTTATTTCCTTTCTTCTTTTACCTGAAGTTTCTTTGTATGGTTCATCACCAAAGCCTAGATTCAGTTTTTAAATGCTTTAGAGCACCAAAGATCAATTTCAGGAACATAATGGTCAGAGAAATGCAATCGGTAAAAATCATTAATAGAATGGTTAAGTCATTTCAGATTAACTGCAATTAAAATTCATTAGGCTTGAATCTTTGAAAATACACTCATTTCTCCAAAAGTAGAAGGTTTTTTTTCCCTAAATTTTGTTCTCATAGGTACAAAACCAAGTAGCAAAACCACAAAGCAGCATGCTCTGCTATTAAACAAAGCAATAGAAAAACCACCCTTTTTCCATGCAGCTCATTATGGGAAACTAAAACTAAAGGGGATTTCCCTTCATTCATTTATATACTGGTGAACAAGTCCAGAAATTAAAAATAAGGCCTCTGGTCAGATTCTAGTCCAGCCAATAACCTAGTATTGAATTTGCCATTACAGACAAATCCCTACAATCCCAATCACTGCCAAGAAGAGCTGTCACAAACAGTGTCCTCCCACACGGTAGAGTTTACAGGCAAACTACAGATCTGGATTGAGCTTCCCACACGGAACTCTACCTAAGTCACTTCTTTCCAAAGTGAACTATAGAGAGGAGGCATTGTCTTACACAACTAGAAATTAAATGAAATGCCCTAGGAGCTGTACTGAAAGAACTACACCCAAGGAGTGTCACCCTACACCTGGAACTTACTTAGATGACAAGATTCTGGACTCGGGGTTGATGCTGTAACAGAGAACTTGCAAGGGAGTATTTTGCATATGGAGGAACATAATTTACTAGGGGCAGAGGGAAGACCGGGGCGAGCAGCTCTTAAAGAGCCTCCAATGATTCCCTCCTGCCAGTGCTCCCACCCTGTGCAATTCCCTTTCTCGAGTGGGCGGGACCTAGTACTGCCCTCTTGCCCTCTAGTTGCTGCTCTGATGAAGCCAGCTGCCACGTGCAGAAGCCACTTAGCGAGGAACTGAGTGAAGCCTCCCACCAATAGCCCACAAAAACCTAGATCTTGCCAACAACCACTCAAGCCAGCCTGGAAACAGACTGACCCTTAGCCATGCCTCCCAATGACTGTGGCTCTAGCCCCCACCTGTATTTCAGCATCTTGAGAGGCCTGGGGCCGTGGGACACAGTGAAACTGTGCCTAAATCCCTGACCCACAAAAACTGTGAAATGATCAACGTTGTTGTCTTATGCCACTAAATTTTAGAGTCCTCTGTTAATCAGTAGCAAATAACAGACACTTCATACAGACTTTACCTCTAAAAACATCATCTGGTTAGCATCACAATATATATTTGAAATTTTTATCTACTTTGAAGAAGTTCGTGTTCTCAGCTGAGAATTTAAAGTCTTTCAAAATCTCAACATTTTCCAAATTCCATAATATATTAACATACTGCAAGCTTTCCCAAGTTAAATCAATTCACGTAAAAGCCGACAGAATACCAGAGGCATTTTGATTTTGTCCCTTACACATCACAGGCCTGCATCAGCAGTAAGGAGACCCTATTTTACAGAAGGATAAAAAAGTTTTTAAAAAATCCAAGATAAATTTTACTTCTGGAAAAGAACATGCAGACACAAAGAAAAACTTTACTTCCTTAAAACAATAAATAAAGCAGAAACCCCTCTGATTACAAGGCTTACAGAAACTTCCTTACCTTGAATGCACTGAAGCGTTCCATCCTCCGCTCTTATTGTAAAAGTCTCACCTGGATTAACTTGAACGAGAATGACCTGCCAAAATAACACATTAATTTCAATTTAATACTAGAGCATCTGGGGTTTCTCTTCAACGGTTTTATTACTTGAATTTATGTACTAGACAGGAAGTATGTGGCACGGAATCCTGTATAAACACAAAACTTAGGATACGTCTTAGACCTGGTTCAAATTTAAGGGGGAGAAGTACGTGTATTTGAATTTAGCTAAGTGAATTCTCCCGTGTTGTTTATGATGTTATGTACCCTAAAAACTCAATTTTTTTTCTTTCACACAATTCCTTCTTTTCTTTCACTAATTTAGAAACAACAGATAAAGAAGAAAAAAGACCAGAAACTATACTTATAAAGGAAAATGGCACAGAGAAATATAGTTCTGGCCTAAACACTATTGTATACTGTTCCCAAGTGTCCATTACTGACCTGGGTTATAGGATTCTACTGTGTAAACAAAGAAAGCAATTTATAAGAAAAATGTTTGGAAGATCTAGAAATAATGATACACACTATAAAATAAATGAATAATATCACAAATCAGCCTCAAACTCTCAAATCTTTAAGTCTATTATCTAAATGTCAGTGAACATAAATATTTAATATTAGCAGACAACTTCCAAGACTAGACCAAGCACAGCAATGGCAAAGTATGTTCTTTCAAGAGCCTTACAGTTTTAGCTCTAATCTAGTTCCTTTAGGTAACAAAAGAAAAAAAAATCACTAATTTATATCTAAATACAAATTAAAAGATGTAATCCAAGCTTAAAACCTGTACTTGAAAATCATCATGTGCAAGGTTAACACTATTAAAATAATTACTGTACATTTGTGGAAACTGAAAGGATGTCAGGGTCATATTCATCTTCTAGCTCTCGGGGCAAGCCTTGTCCCTCCCTGCATTGAAACCATCAAGCATACCGTTCCCTCTGCCTGTAATAATCTTCCTGTCGTCCTTCACTGCCTACCACCCACCTTACTCCTTGCCTGACCACCTAATGCCTATTCATTCTTGTCAGCTTAAGAAGTATCGTCTGCTGGGGCACCTGGCTGGCTCAGCCGGTGGAGGATTGTTACTCTTGATCTTGGGGTTGTGGGTTTGAGCCCCACGTTGGGCGTAGAGATTACTTAAAAATAAAATCTAAAAAAACCCCAAGCCAAACAAAAGAAAAGTGGCATTTGCCTCTCAGGACAGGTTGGGTCTCCCACCATATGGTCGCGCGCGCGCGCGCGCGCACACACACCCCTACACTTCTCCTTCCTAGAATTTACAACTGCAATTAATTAAGCCATTATTTTAGGGTCTGTCCTTCTTTCTTTAACATTGACTCTAGAAATACAAGGCCTGGCATAAAAGAAGTATTCAAAACTGTACCTGGCATAGAGTATGTGCTTGATAACCATTTCTATTTAAGGAATGAAAGTCTGAAAACATAAAGGAAAAACGATCGCAAACAATTATTTTAACTTAGAAATTAAGCTTTCATAATGTTCACCCTAAAAAGATAACATTATTTACTGTATGTACCATAATTTATGTTTGGTAAAAATGTTTGAGATCAAAGCTGTTTGATCTTTAAAAACTAAACCTTTAATATCCATGTATTTTCCTTCTTCTAATAATTCCCCACAGAAGACACTGCTGGGATATTGTAATTATTTAAATCAGGAAATACATTAGCTGGAGAAAACAAGATCATTCAGGGAAAAGCAGTCCAAGTTTCATCCCTGGTGCTTCTCATTATCTTGAATTATAACGGTGGTTTCAAGGCAATTTATTTTTCCTGTACGGTAACTGTGTCAATAATCTTTCAGTCTTAAGTATTCAAATTCTCACCAATGTAAACACACTGTGCCATTTTAAGAACTCAAAAGGAAATCCCTTCAGATCTCCATAGAGAGATTAAAACATTTCAATTGCTTTCTTGAAACTGAGCTTTTAAAGTCATTCTTAACATGAAAATAGTTTTGATTTAACTTTATTTTCACATAAACATAGGACATAACTCGACTACAATGGAATACAAAAAGACACTCCAACAAAGAAAGTTCCCTAGGTCTTTTTAAAAGTCCTTAGACCAATTCCAACATCACTGTAATACAGCAGAATCCATTTGCTTATGTGGAACCTCTCGGGATAAGACGTATACTACATGCCTATAGAATTAGTTAGTTGGAGGAAAAAAAAAAAAAAAAAAAATCAAAGGACACCAAGACTCTGCCCCAGATATTCTCTGACAATCCCCGATTCACGTACTCTCTTCCACCACTCTCAAAACTGTCAGACAACATGTCCCGAATGCCGGTTCTCAAAGTACACTTCACCAGTATTATGGAAAGTCCCGGGCAAGAAAAGGGATTTCTGAATTGGGGTATGGTCCAGATTCTGTCACATTACCTGCTTATCACATTGCATGAAGAGTGTAACGGTTCCTTGGCGGTCACTGACACCAGGCCACAATTCAAAGAATGGCCCTGAGGCACCCAGCCTCCAAAAGCCATTTATGCCATCCCTTCTCTGCTTACGGAGGCCAATTCCTGACCCTCACGCCGCTTCTTCAGGGAGAAAGATGATAGGCAAAGAGCTTTTAAGCATCCTACTAAAATACCACTCTTCAAATGTTTAGTCCCTGTAATTTTCCCTGCTGCTGGGTTGCTATGGCAACCAGATTATAATCTACCAAGTTACCTCAGAAACCAGGCAAATCACCTGTGTCCCAATATCAATTTTTCTTAGAGCAAAAGTCATTATTGGAGCAAACCGTATTCATCATGGCATGGAGTTATTATAAAAGGAGGCATTTTATGATCCTGAGGCCAACTGACCACTTTGCTGTTTTCACTGTCAATAAAGGAGAGATTAAAAAAAAAAGTTTTGACACACACCAGTGCCCGGGAACCTGTCTCTGACAACAGACATGAATGAGACAGCAGCAGCCTTGTCTTGCATCACCCAGCCTTGAGGAGCGTGAGTCACATCCTGGCAGGCTCCCTGGCACTTAACCTTTCCTATCATAGCAGTCTCTCTCTCTCTCTCTCTCTCTCTCTCTCTCTCTCTCTCTCTCTCCCCCCTCCCTCTCTCCCTCCCTCCCTCCTTTCTCTCTCTAGCCACAAAGCAGATAGACATAACTATTACAAGTTCTCAGAAATGCATAACGTAAAACATCCTATCACTGCCCAAACCTCATCATTTTTTGTCCACTAAGAATTTCCTGCTTTTCCAAAGTCAGCATTAAAACAATTCGTGCTGCATTCTGTGTCTTGTCAGAGGAGGAAAAGAGAGAGAGAGAGAGAGAGAGAGAGAGAGAGAGAGAGAGATTTTCACCACTGATATATTCTTTGTCCCCAGAGATATTAAAATAGAACCATGTTAATCAAATCACAAGAGCATACTTCAGGCTATGCTTGCTTCATCAGATGAGTCTCAAATCAGGGCTACAGGAACCAAGCAGCCCAAGATAACCAGAGGCACGTTTGTCAAAAATCAATGAAAAATAAGTGACCATTCTTCTAAAATCTTCCAACAATAAAACAAGAGGCAGAATTAGTATTATTCACTAAAAGGCTACAGAGCATCATGACAAAGCTTTGCCTAACAAGACTACTGAAACAGGTGTTAACAGATCTTTCCTTAAAAGGTATAAATCTAACTAGGCTTCTTACCCAGTAGATGAGGAAAAGGAAAGCTACTTCTGCAATTTAAACTGTGGGTGGCTGGTTAACCAGATCAATAGTATCTAAGACTATTCCTGGAGGCAAATTCCCAATGTACGCCTCAAATAAAAAATGACCAGCCCCCTGACCGGTCACTGCCATGTGATGTGTCCACGACAAAAGCCTCTGCTGGAGAATGGTACTGACTGACCCAAGATGGGACATTACATTTGCAGCTTCCTTACAAATCCAGTACCCAGACAATCAAGATATAAACTGTGCTAGGAGAGGGCATCCCATTTCATTTCTGATGCTTTCTCCACTTGCCATCTCTATGAGGCTGGTCTTACTTACTATTAGCAGTTTTATGTATAAATGAACACTCCACACTTGGAGCCAGCATTTATGATTATTCGACAGATATTTTTAGGCAGAAAAAAATGATATAACCTAAAAGCTGCAGGAGAGTTCCATGTAAGGAAGGATTCTATCCAAGAATATCAAATAACTTTGGAAAAATGACTTCTGACTACATGAGAGGAATAGCAGCGCTTTTTTTTCTGAATTATCTCTCTCTCTCTCTCCCTCCCTCCCTCCCTCCCTCCAGATTCCCAAACTCTAGAGAAATCCTGGCAAAGCTCCACCCAGACCCTGGAAGGCCCAAACCATCCATCAATCCACCTTTGAGACCCTGGTGTCTGGCCTAGAGACCAGAGCTGGCCTCAAACAAACCGAAAAGTAGGCATCATTTATTTTCTGCGTCCCCTCTCTTGGCTCCGAATCAGGAAAAGGGAAAAGATGAGCTGCAAATAACCAATAATTATCTTTGTGGGAATAATAGACACAAAGAAAATGTCCTAAGATTAAAATGTGACAGGTAAAATAGAAATGTACTAGAAGATAATAGGAGAGTACTGACTGCCTCATCTGCGCAGCTGTCCTACCTGAAACCTGAATCCAAAGCTGGCAGGAAAAAAAACATGTAAGACCAGGAAGCCTCCAAAAGTACTTACACACTGGGTCAAGGCACAGGGACTTGCACGGGATGTGAAGCTGGGGCTTGGTCTGTAACACTGATATGACAAATAGTCTTGTTTTGTTTTCTTCCTGAGCTTTAGGACTTGTTCAGTTAATTTTTTCTTTTTTAAAGATTTTAATACCCAACGTGGGGCTTGAACTTACAACCTCGCGATCAAGAGTCGCAAGCTCTATGGACTGAACCAGCCAGGCACCCCTGGACTTGTTCCATTTAAAGCAAGGAGCAAGAATTCTCCAATGTTCCAAAATTTTTAATAGTTTGATTTCTTCAAAGAATGGCAGGTTCAAAAGTTGGCCTCCTCATCAGACCACTACATAGCTCTAAAATTAACTCAGCATGATGCAGGTTACTTTATCAAGCCTTTTTAACAGCTTTTTTTCGATAATTACATAAACAGTTATTATTAAAGCCCTGTGGTCTGCCAGGTAGGTATTACTAACCAAATTATACAGATGGGGAAACTGAGGCTGAAGAAAGGTAAGAAACTTGTCTAAAGTCACAAAACTACAAAATGACAGAGTTAGCACTGGAATCCAGCCCCATCTGACCAAAATGCACGCTCTTCTCTTCTAACACACGCATTCCCTGCTCTGATAGCCATGGGCTTCACAAAGTCAATTCTTCATGAAGATGCTTTACACTTTAATAAATAGCTATAAGGAGAGAACTCACTTAACTGGGTCAAAGGCGTGTCTCCGAGACATGTTCTGAGGACAAGTTCTGTTCTAGGAAATCTAAGCCCACTCCCTGAGCCAGAGCCAATATAGCAGTTAGAAACTGCCCAAAATGGCAGTTGGAAACCCTTACCTAACAACAAACAGTTGTTTTTATACTGAACAAGATTTATTCTCAGAAAGCCCTTGTCAAGTCCTTGAATTCCCCTAGAATCCTAAGATGAACCAATGAGCTAATGACAGAGTATCACAATCACTAGATGCCACTTCTCATGGGCCAAGAGGAGGCATAAGAAAAATAAAAGAGGACTCCTGGAAAGATTGTACCACAGCTTCTATGTTTCCCAAAGTCATCTGTGATTAACCAAAAAGAAAAAAAAAGGCAGGAATGGATTAACAGGTAACCAAGGGAAGAGAAATCAAACCAAGGAGGACACTTTTATACACTGAAATCATGCCAGTGCCTGCTGAAAACATATACATTCAAAAGAGTTCAGTAAGTCCATTTCACAAAACAAGTGTCCTCAGAAAAATTACTACTGTATCTCTATTAATTTAGCAAGTAGCAATGAGTGGCCAGAATGGGTTGGGCATTCCTCTAGGCATTGTGGAATAGAGCCTTAGACAATACGAAGTTCTGCCCACCTCAGGCTGACAAACAGAACTTACATGGGATGAGGAGAGGTGGGGGGTGGGTAGTGTTTAAGCAAAAATAAAACCTTTATAGATAGTGGTAAGGGCTATAAAGAGAATACAATGGCAGCTTGTAAGAAGTCATACATTCCTCCTCTCTTTAATTGTATACTGCCTTGAATAAAGAGATTCTATTACAAAAAGAGCTGCTGTTTGCTAAGAATAAAAATATAGCCTTAACTTAAATGGAAAAAATGCAAAATGTAATATAGATGGCCAAAACTAGGTTAAAAGCCTCTTTTAAGAGGGCCACAAATGCCAGAATCTAAGGTTTCAACTAGAGGACTTTCAAGATAAAACTCAAGAATATAAAAGACCAAAATTCTATGTACGCTTAAGTATAGTTTTTCCCTAGCTAAAAGTAACAGCCACCATATATTCTTGAGTATTTGAAGCACCATGATGTTTACTTAAATAATTTTCTTTCACTTTAATAAACAAATTTTTCACCCAGTTTTTCAGTGCCAAAAAATAGAACGCTTCTTCCTTTGTTGAAAATTATGTTCACTGAGAACAAAATGTGATTCTTGTCATCACTACTTCGGGGTTAATCCTTTTCAAAAATGTCCATCAGGTGAGATACAACCCCTTTCTCCCCCTCAATTCCATCCATGCACCCCATGTCCACAGGCTGGGTTCCGACCACACTGAGGGCGAATAGGCAGTTCAGACCACTTTTCACTAACCAGCCCTACCATGTGCTTTTTGCACACGGAATCGAAAATGTCCCCCACCATTTAGATCCAGCCACCTTATGTCTAGTTTTGATCGGCAGAGAAAGAGCAATGTGACCCACACTGATGTGGTAATAATTCATGTCATGCAAGTCTGGTAAGCTACGCATTGAACCTAAACAAACAACTCTACTATCAGAATCTCAAGGCCAGCGGCCTCTGGGTGGCTCAGTTGGTTGAGCTTCCGACTTCAGCTCAGGTCATGATCTCACAGTTTGTGAGTTTGATCACCACATGGGGCTCTGTGCTGACAGCTCAGAGCCTGGAGCCTGCTTCGGATTCTGTGTCTCCCTCTCTCTCTGCCCACCTCCCCCCCCCCCCCCGCCCTTGCACGGTCTCTCTCTCTCAAATATAAATAAACATTAAAAAGAAAAAAAAATCTCAAGGCCAGTTCAGTGAAGAAACAGATTTAACTGCCTATATTCCCAAGATTCTAATATTTTTAAGCCTATTTCAATGTTGGCCATGTCATTCATTGAACACTGTTCTTCCCCCACTAAGATATAATCAAGAAATAATGCGCCCAAGGGGAATTCTCATCCTTCTGACAGGAAATCAGTGCCCAATATTTTGTCATTAAATATTCTAATGACAGAGCTAACTTTTCTATATTACTTATGTGTTTTCAATTGTCTAAAATTGGCACTCCTATTGCCTGGTATCTTATGCCCACTAACATAAAATCAGAAATGAATTCAAAGAAGTCCTATTCTAGGGATTTGGAAGGATTTTACGGAACAGAGAGGACTTCACCTCCCCACCACTCCACAGCATGTTATCACTTATTCAGCCCTTGACTTTCCATCAATGACACTTAGTTAACATCAATGCTCAATGCTATTATTGAAGCCTTGATTTTTGGAAAGCATTTACTTGCTGAGTAGTTACCATGTGCCAGGCATGTTGTAAAGTACGGATGATGCCAAGACGAGAAAGAGGACGTCCTCTTTGTGTGTGGGTGCAAGGGTAGAAAATGCAATGAACTGTAATAAAATCAGACTATTTGCTACAAAGAGCTATGGAAACTGAAGGAAGCATTGAGAAATCGGGGAAAGTTAAGTTGGGAGTGATATTAAAGCGGGAGCGAGAGACTGCAACTGGATAATCAAAAGACCAATCACACAAGCAAATGCACGGAGGCCTGGATGGCAGGATGTGTTTAGAATTCCGAAGTGGCCATAATGACACATGCAGGGAACAGAGGCGTAAAGGCGAGACTGCAGAGCAGGACCACCTAGGGAAAGTCTTTGTTCTTCCACTTACAAGTCTGGATTTTACCCTGTGAGCAGAACCCCCCAATGGGAAAGCAACGTTACTAGACAACCCCAACATGTGTGGGGACCTCAAACTGATATGGGAGACGCTGGGCACATGGAGACCAGTAAAGAGGTTAATGAAACATCCACCTGGGACATCATTCAGGGATTAGGCTGTTCAAAGTTGAAGTTTTCAAAAACAATTGCTGGTTTAGCGTTTAAATACGGCTAGCCAGGTCACGGGCTCTACCGCAGACACGTTCAGCCCCATCTCTTTACCAACACCGAATTTTTTAAGATCATGGAGGTGTAGTAAGGTCTATGGTTTTGCAATCCAGAACTACTTTAGTTTTTCCTACTTCCCATCACTCTAGTTCTGTCCTCTGTGATGCTGCCACTTCCGTGTCTACCCTGCTCTCACTGCTGGGCATCCACCGTCTGCCCGTCTTGTGCCTCCTCCCTCCTCAACTTTTTCTGTCCTTTATTTCTTCGCTTTGGGTTCTTGGCTTTTGCTCTAAAAAGCTAAGCCCAAGAGTGTTCAACAGCCACCTGGTATTCCTTTCCTTTATTTCCAGTCACCTCACCAGGCAGTCACAGTAGATAAGGCATCCACCTGCCACATTTTTGGTGGGTTTTCACACCACAAGAAAAGGACGACAGGAGCGCCAGGGTGGCTCAGTCAGTTGAGCGTCTGACTTCGGCTCAGGTCATGATCTCATGGTCTGAGTTCGAGCCCCATGTCGGGCTCTGTGCTGACAGCTCAGAGCCTGGACCCGGCTTCGGATTCTGTGTCTCCCTCTCTCTCTGCCCCTCCCCAGCTCATGCTCTGTCTCTCTCTCTGTCAAAAATAAATAAACATTAAAAAATTAAAAAAAAAAAAAACAAAGAAAAGAAAAGGACAAGTAGGACTGGTAGGATATTGGGAAACAGAATTAGGATTCAAGGGCCCAAAGTGAATCATCTCCCCAAAACATCTGCTTGCTGATTCCTAAAGAATTCCATTTCACACTAGTCCATTCACTTTTTAAATCTTGAAGTTAAAGTTTGCCTTTCAGCGTACTGTACATCCACAAAAAGTTTTGAAGAATAAGTTAAGGACTCAGAATTTTAGATAAAACCATATCACACCTACAATGCCATCTTTAAATTAGATAAACCAATCTTAAGAAATTTTAGATTAAAAAAATAAATATACAATGGCACATACTTCTTCTACACGTTTAAGTGTCTTTTCCTGCCATACTGTATGGTGAGATAAAATGAAATGGAACTCAGGCCACAGCTGTCTTCTAAATAACATGCTAGCGTGTAAACACTGAGTAGTTAAGTCACTCTCTGCTCATCTTATTTTAATTTCAGTTCATTTTAAAAAATCAGCCAAGAAAACCAAGCTGCACAGTGAGAAGAGCAAACCAGATAGATGGCACTTGAGTCCCACTCTGCTACACAAGGCACTTAACCTTTCTAGCCCTGTATTTCCTCATACACACACACACACACACACACACACACACACGAGAGATAATACCTCATATTATGTGCACTTAAGGAAAAGAGCAACCCTAATGCAGCCCTGGTACAAGGCTTACACATAATATGTACTCAATAAATAACTATTAATTCCTCTTGTCTTCAAATTTCTACCAGTAACAAACCTCTAAGAAAAAAATGTGGCCTCTGAAGAAAATATATATATATATTAATATACATAATATATATTAATATATTAATATATTTATATATTAATATATTATATTTATATATAAATATATAATTATATTTATATATTATAAAATACAATATATTTTATAAATAT